>NW_025111058.1:600000-847875 GCF_015476425.1 Leptopilina heterotoma
CAACAGTTATCTTATTAATTATCAATTTTACATCTGTTGGTTACATCCGTATATTATTTTTTTTCTCCTCTTTACATTTTTATTAAAATTTTATTTATTTTACTAGCAAATGTTACGAGCGCTAGCGCGGAACCTGATGTTCAATTTATTATTATTGTGCAAATTACAACATTTTTTAGTTTCAAATATGAATTTTTAAATAATTTCAGATTCAAACTTTAAAAAAATTCAATTATTAATTTATTTTTCAAATTAATTATTTTTGTTTATTAATTTCGAAAATTTTAATAAAATTCTTCGCAAGAATTCAATTATTTTCATAAATAAAAATAATAACATTCTATGTAAGAATTATAATTATTTTTATAAATAGTAAACTTTTTTGCAAAAATTAAATTATTTTCAAAAAAAAAAAAAAAAAATCCATGGAAGAATTCCATTTTTTAAAAACACATTTTTAATAATATTTTTCTCGTAAAAGTTCAATTATTTTCTAAAATTTTAATAAATCCTTTCCAAAACAATTCTATATTATTTAAAAATAGTAAAATTCTCTGCAAAAATTCAATTTTTAAAAATTTTTTTAGTAACATTTTTCAAAAAAATTCAATTATTTTTAAAAATTTTCATAAATCCTACGAAACAATTCAATTATATTTTTAAATAGTAAAATTCTTTATGCAGAAATTGAATTATTTTCAAAAAAATTTCAGGAAAGATTTAAATTGTTTTTTTAATTGGTTATAAAAAATTTCTACAGAATTCAATTATTTTCTACAATTTTAATAAATCCTTCGAAATTATATTTTTAAATATTATATTTATAAATAGTAAAATTTCTTGCAAAAATTCATTTTTTTTAAAATGTTTTAATAATATTTTTCAAAAAAATTCAATTATTTAAAAAATTTTTAATAAATCCTTCGAAACAATTCAATTATATTTATAAATAGATAATATTCTTTGCAAAAATTCCATTATTTTCAAAAAAATAACAAGAAAGAATTCAATTATTTTATTTTTTCAATTTTTTATTTAATTATTTTCTTAATTATGGTTATAAAAAATTTCTATAAAATTAAATTATTTTCTAAAATTTTAATAAATCCTTCGAAACAATTCAATTATATTTATAAATAGTAAAATTCTTTGCAAAAATTCAATTTTTTAAAAAATTTTAATAACATTTTTCAACAAAATTCAATTATTTTTAAAAATTTTAATAAATCCATCGAAAAAATTCAATTATTTTCAAAAAAAAAATTTCAGGAAAGTATTCAATTATGTTCTTAATTAATTATAAAAAATTTCTATAGAATTAAATTAGTTTCAAAAACTTTAAAACATCCTTCGAAACAATTCAATTACATATATTTATAAATAGCAAAATAAAATAAAATAATAATAATAATAATAATAATAATAATAATAATAATAATAATAATACACTGAGAAAACAATATATTTGAAATTTTGAATAAAACATAATTATCTTTGTTATACATTCAACCAAATATTATTTTTGATTACATTTTTTATTTTGATAATAATTTTGAATTCAATAAAAATTACGTTCAATTTAATTATAAAATATGTTTAATTCAAATAAATTTTTTTTGGTTGGCTACAAATTTTTGTATTAAAATAAAATTTGTTTAGTGTATAATTAATTATATATAATTAATATAATAATATAAATAATTTAATTATATATAATGAAACATTAATAAAAATAATTAAAAATAATAATATTAATTAATAAAAAATAATTAAACAGTTTGAGTAGGAATAAAAAATTCTTTCTGAATTTTGCTTATTGCATAATAATAAACAAATTTTTGTAAAATTTTATTGCCACATATGTGATTATTCTGATATATATAAATAAAAATTTTCGTAAAATTATTTACAGAAAAGGAGATTTCACGAATGCGGATGCAAAGAATAAGCGAAGGAATAAAAAAACATTTCAAAGGCGAAGCAGTGAAATCGAGGTGCGAGTACATGGGACATCATTTTCCGGTGCACAGATTCATTCATCTTCAGAAGGACCAAAATCACCGACTGTTCCTTCAAGGAGAAGAAGTTCAAGTATTGCAGTTGCGAGACCAACACCAGATCTACACAGGTATAATATATAGTAACAATAATAATAATAATAATAATAATAATAATAATAATAATAATAATAATAATAATAATAATAGTAACCATCAAGAAATTGAATTTTTGCACTTTATGTCCTCACCAACACTTTTCAACATTTTCTTTTCTTATCTACTTTCTCTCTCTCTCTCTTTTTTTTATATTCACATACACATACAAGTGGTGTCAATATTAGACTTTAAAGGTTGACTGCCTTCTCTCGATTCTTTTCATTCAAAACTACGTCTTCTTGTGTATAGAAAATATTTTCTCTTTAAAATTCTATTTCCGTATTTTTCATCGTTTTTGTCCATCATTTAATTATTTCTTCAAAAATAAACTGTACATTATATATTTTCCTGCCGTTCGAAAAATTGACCCACTTTTTGTTATAAATTTAGAAAGTAAAGGAACTGACAATTTTCGTAAATAATTTTTTTATAAAAGAGGGAGGAATTTTTTTCTTTGTCTGACTTTAAAGTACTTTTACTACTGATATAGTAGAACAAAAACGTAATTTTGGTTTTACTAAAAGTTACTTACGTACTACTACTAATGTCGAAATTTTGTTATTATTTGCTATTTACGAGAAAAATTATTCTTCTTTTATGCCCAGAAATTTTTTTTACTACTTATAATTTAAAAATTCCGAAATTATCTGTCTGACTAAAAGTGACTTGCACTACTGTAAACAAAAGTTTGTTACGAATTTTTTTGGCTATTTAAAACAGAAAGAAAAAATTTTTTAATGACAGAAAATTCGTCTTCTTCCAAATTTTATTAATATTATACAAGAATTCTTGGAATATTAATAAAATTTCGAAATAGTCTGACTAAAATAGATCTTAACTACTATTATAAAAATTCTGTCTGACTAAAATTTACTTGCACTACTATTCACAAAATTTGGCTACGAATGATTGAACTGTATTTTTTCTATGCTACTTACAAAAAAAGAGAAAATAAGAATTGTTGTCTGACTTAAATTGCATTTTACTACTGATTGTAAAATTCCAAATCTTTGTCTGACTAAAACTGACTGGCACTACTAGTGACAAAATTTAGTCCATCGACACCCAAATTTTATTTTTTTCTACTTATAAGCACGTAAAAGCAAAAATATTTCGTCTGACCTAAAATATCTAGTACTACTAACAATAAAATTTCAAACGTGTCTGATTAAAACTAGCTTGTACTACTACTAACGAAATTTATTCCATTGTCTACTAAATTCCCTTCTTTTTACTACTAATAAGCAGGAAAGAAAGAATATTTTGTCTGACTTAAAATACCTTTTACTAATCATAGTAAAATTCTGAATTTCCCTGTCTGACTAAAACTGACTAGTGCTATTATTAACAAAGTTTTTTTCCACGGAAGACCAAATTTTTTTTCTACATTTTACAATCAAAGAAAAACTGAAAATTCTTTGTCTGACTTAAAATGCTTTTTACTACTGATTGTAAAATTCCAAATCTTTCTGTCTGACTAAAACGGTCTTATACTACTATCAACTAAATTTTTATACACGGACGAACAAATTTTATTGTCTGACTTAAAATCCCTTTTACTAAAATTGATTCTAAAATTCCAAATATATGTCTGACTAAAACTGACTTGCACTACTAATGACGAAATTTTATCCATCCAGGACCAATTTATATTGTTTCTTCTACTTACGAACAGAAAAAAGAAAGAACATTTCGTCTGTCTTAAATTTTTTTAACTACTGATAGTAAAATTCCGTAATAGTAAAACGTCTGACTAAAACTGATTTTTACTACTGATTGACAAAATTTTATCCATAATCTTCTAAATTGCATTTTTTTTACTACTTATAAAGAGTGGAAAAAAAGAATATTTTGTCTGACTTAAAATACCTTTTACTACTGATATATAGTAAAATTCGTAATTATATATCTTGTCTGACTAAAATTGAGTTTTACTACTGATTGACAAAATTTCATCCATTTTTAACTACTTAAAAACAGAAGAAAAAGAATATTTTGTCTGACTTAAGATACCTTTTACTACTGATATATCTAGTAAAATTTGTAATTACCCTGTCTGACTAAGACTGACTTACACTACTTAAAAAGTTAAAAAAAAAACTTTTTTTTTCTTGAAATTTTTGTTTGCTTTACTTAAAAAGTAAATATGTAATTAATAAAGAAATTCACTGAAACAAAAAACAATCTATTCTTAAAGAAAAATTGCCTCTTCCTCTTGAAATGTGAACTTCCAACAAAACGACTTGACCCACTTTAAGAAATAAACTTTGCCCGCATAAGCAGTTTGGAATAAAAAGATTTCAAAAAAGAAAAAAATCTCGATAGGCCTAAAATAATCTTGCCAAGTTCTTTTTTTCAATTTTTTATTTATATTTTTTATTTATTTCTTTATTTATTTTTCTTTTTTGTTAATAATTTTTTAGTAAAAGTAATCATCAGCAACGGAAAATTTTAATTTTGTGATAAGTAGTAAAAGTCCGTTATGGCCAGACAAACTCTTAGTTTATTTTTATTTACTTTTTTACTAATTATTTTTTATTTATTTTTTATCTACTTTTTTACTAATTATTTTTTATTTATTTTTGAATTTTTTCTTTTTACTATAATTATTTTTATTTATCATGTACTGTAAATAAATAGTATTTTAGCGAAAAAAAATTTATATTATTTTTCTATTATAATAAAATCCGTCCTATTTTTCGCCAGAATTCGAAACATTTGTTTAGTTTCAAATTAAAAATTTTTAATTTTGCAAAATATTTTTAATTTTTCAAAATTGAGAATATTTTACGGAAAAATATTTAAATAAAGGAAAATTAATTTTTATTTTACTACTAAAGAATTAAATAATAAAATATTTTATTCATTAACAATTAAATAATAAAATATTTTATTATTGTAAAATATTGAAAAATAAAATATTTGATTATTAAATAATTTAATAAATATTTATTTTTTCTCTGATTATAGATTTCTGCAGGCAGAAGCGGGTCCTTGGGGTCACTTGTCACCATCGTCGAGAAGTCCAACGAGAACGCCGGCAATTAGTCCCGGAGCAGCTTCCTGTACATCGCACCTGAGTCCTGGTGCAAGTCCCGGTGGTCCAAGTCCCACAAGTCCATCGGGCTCGGCCTCTGGCTCACGTGGACCAATTCCAAGACAATATCGTGGCCGAACGAGCAGTATGCCAGCAGTTCCTCGGCACAAGGTTTGGAAAAATTTATTTTTTAATTTTTCCTGTTTTTTTTTTCTTATACTCATTCTAATTTTTGTCTGACTAAAACTGTCTTTTACTACTACCAATTCTCAAAATTCGAAAATCAGTAGTAAAAATAATTACTAAGATAGAAATTTCTGTCTAATTTGCTTTTTTGTTAAAAAAAATTTTAGTAAAAGTAATTATCAGCGACGAAATTTTTTAATTTTGTGATAAGTAGTAAAAGTGCGTTATGGTCAGACAAATTTTTATTTTTAATTTAAAAAAAAATGAAATAAAACTCAAAAATATTTAAAAATGGTAATCAGATAATTGCAGATTATTTCTTATATTAGTGATAACTAGAAAATAATTTTTGTAAAAAAAGAATTCTCTTTTTACTAAAATTAAATAATTTCTGTAAAAAGAGAATTCTATTCTTACTAAAATTAGCAAAAAAAATCAATTTCGTTTAGAATATTTGTAAATTTTGTAAAAAAAAAAATGTAGTAAAAGTAAACTTCTGCCAGACAATTATTTTTTAAATTATTTATTTTTTCTTTCCATCTTTCATAATAATTACAAGAGAGTTTCGCACACATAAAAAGTAAAAATACCCTAAATAGTCACAAAAAAAAATATTACAAATTTTTTCCCTTTTTTTCTCAATCTGTATTTGCAAGTAGTTCAAATATAGTTTCAGTCAGACAAATTTACAAACATTTTATAGCCTCGAGTACAGTAAATATTAGGAAATAAAAATTTTTCAAATCTCCATCATCCTCTGATATAAAGTGAAATAAACAAAAATTGTGGTTCAAAAATGTTTATTTAAATGTATATTTATATTTTCGAAATTGAAATTCTTGCACACAGGCAAAGAAGGGGTAAGAGGGGAAAGGCTGTTAATTACAATTCTGGAAATGACAATCAAGCTTCTAATTCAAAGCTGATACCAGCCTTGTGGCCACCGCTGTCTAGATTTGCACTGTCAATATTGAAGGACAGTGTCAAATTCAGCATGTCGCGTAGCCTTTGACTGAAGCTTATTCCTATTTGTTGATCTTTGTCCAGTTTCCAGCGAAATATCGCACCGTCCGGCCATTCGTATTTTCCACCAATTCCCAATGTCCATAATTGTGAATCGCCTTTTTTTGCGAACAGTCCATTCATCGCCACAGACCAATTATCGCTCACTGTTTAAATTATTTTAATTATTTCAATTATTTTAATTTTAATTCTGTATTTAATTTGGAGAACAAACAATTAACACTCGTTATAACGAATTATTATTTATAACTAATTATAACTATTAACAATTCACAATTAACACGCGATACTAATTTTATTTTTTATTTAATTTTATTTAATTTTATTTTTTTACTATTAAATATTTTTTAATTTTTAATTTATAATTGCAAATAATTAATTATTAATATAAATAATATTATAATCAATTTAATTAAATATTTAATTCTTCAATTAAATATATTAGAAATTAAAACATCAAATAATTAAAAAAAAAATTTCATTAAACTTATTGAGAAAAATTAATTCTACAAAATTCTTTATTAAAAGTATAAAAAGTTCAAATTTTCAGAGATTTTAATTTGAAATTCATTATTAATTCAATATTTATTAGAAAGCACTAAGAGAATTCAATTATTTAACAATAAAAATGAATATTTTATTAAACAATTGAATATTTCTTTAAATTGAACATCATAAGGAATTTTATCAACAAATTTTTAAAAAATTGAATTCTCTTAAAAATTTAATGGAATTTAAATTTTAATAGAATTTTTAAAAATAATGGCATTTTTCGAAAAATTTGATGAAAATTGTATTAAAAATAATTGAATTCATCATTGATTTTTATTATTTATGAAAACAATTAAATGTTTGCGTATAATTTTATTAAAAATTTCTTTAACTAATTGAATTCTTTTAGAAATTTTTTATTATAAAGTAAGTTTTTGAAAATAATTAAAAATTTTGACAAGAATTTTATTAGAATTTTTTAAAATAATTGATATATATTAGAAATTAAAAACTTCAAATAATTTGAAAAAAAATTCAATTAAACTTATTGAGAAAAATTAATTCTACAAAATTCTTAATTAAAAGTGTAAAAAGTTCAAATTTTCAAAGATTTTAATTTAAAATTTATTTTTAAATCAATATTTATTAGAAAATTCAACGAAAATTTAATTATTTAACTATAAAAATAAATATTTTATTAAACAATTGAATTGTTTCTTAAAAAAAAATTCTTAAAAAAAAATTAAAAAAAAATTTTATCAACAAATTTTTAAATAATTGGATTCTCTTGACAAATTTTAATAAAATTTTAAAGAATAATAATAATTGCATTTTGCGAAAAATTTGCTGAGAATTGTGTTAAAAATAGTTTAAATTCTACCAAGAGTTTTGTTAAAATTGTTGAATATAATTGAATTTCGGAGAAAAATTTTATTATTTATAAAGATTATTGAAATTTTGACGAGAATTTTTGTAAATTTTTAAACATAATTGAATTTTTGCGAAGAATTTTATTAAAATTATTTTGAAGAAGAATTGAATTGTTACGCAAAGAATTTCATTAAAATTTTTCAAAATAATTTAATTCTTGAAAGAAATTTAATTAAAAATGTTTTGAAAATAATACTGAAATTCTAATAAATAAATTGTAGCAAAATTTTTTTGAAATAATTGAATATCTTTGATAAATTTTAATAAAATTTGTTTAAAATAATTACATTTTTCGAGGAATTTCATTAAAATTGTATTAAAAATAATTTAAATTCAGCATTGAAGTTTTTTATTTATGAAAATATTTGAATCCCTGTTAAAAATGTTATTATTTATAAAAATAATTAAATCCCTGTTAAAAATGTTATTATTTATGAAAATAATGAAATGTTTACGTCGAATTTTATTAAAATGTTTTTTAACTAATTGGATATTTTAGGAAATTTTTTTTAAAGTAGTAGATATTAAAAATCATAGAATTGAGGAAAGTTTTTGAAAATATTTGAAATTCTGCCAAGAATTTTATTAAAATTTTTTAAAATAATTTAATTCCTTAAAGAAAAATTAAAAATGTATTGAAAATAATACTGAAATTCTAATAAATAAATTGTAGCAAATTTTTTTAAAATAATTGAATATCTTTGATAAATTTTAATAAAATTTTTTTGAAATAATTACATTTTTCGAGGAATTCCATTAAAATTGTATTAAAAATAATTGAAGTTCAGCATTAAAGTTTATTAATTATGAAAATAATTGAATAATAACTTATGAAAATAATTTGTAAATAATTGAATTCTTTGGAAATTTTTATTATTTATGAAAAAAAATATCTTTGCGTAGAATTTTTTTAATTCTTTTTTTACAAATTGAATTTTTTTTTTGAATTTTTTTTAAAGTAGTAGATATTAAAAATCGTTGAATTGACGAAAATTTTTGAAAATAATTGAATTTCTGAGAAGAATTTTACTATTTTTGAAAATAATTGAATTTCTGCAATTATTTGTAATTCAGAAGAATTTTAGTTTAAAATTTTTTTTTAAATCTAAGTTTTTTAATATTTCTAATGAAATTAATTTAAAATTGAAAGTTTACAAAATAATTCACGAATTAACAATTACCTGGTGTTAATTATATATTACTAATTAGCACGTAGAAATTATTGATTGAACAATTTGCAAGTATTAATTATTTGTCAATAATTTGACTGTTAATTAACATTTAGCAATTAACAATTAGCTAGTAACAAGTGTTATTTATTAATTAGCAATTAGCACGAGTTAAGTCGCTTTGTTAAAAATAAAAAAAAATACTTTTAGTACAAAATCTGAAAAGTATTTTTTCTTTATAATTATAAAAGTTGGTTGAAAATTTTAATGAAAGAAATAAAAAAAAAGAAACGAAAAATGTTTCTTATTTGCACATTAATGGAATTTTTTTTAATAAAAATTTTTTAAACTTAAAAGAAGAGAAATTTTACCTTTGCGATGAATTGAAAGTCCAAATTCAGTGGGAATGGAATTGCAGCGAAAATGAAAATCCATATCGTTGAGTGCAAAACCGAGACCAAAATCATTTTTTGTCAATTTACTTGACGCTGTATCGAAACCAGTTTGATAGCCGACAAAAATATCCTTAATTCGATAAACAAGATCGACAGCTGCGTTCAGATTCATCTCGAGACAATTAGCTACGGCGGTACTGTAGTTATCACATTTTTTTATATTTTATTTTTATTTGAAAAAAATCGAAATTTCAAAAAACAAAAATAGAAAAAAAAGTGGAAGAATTTCTTCTTTTGTATAGAAAAAAGAAATTTTAATTTAGTTCAAAATGTTTAAGAAAAAAAAACAATTTTTAATTTACATCGAAAAAATAATATGATTTAATCAAACACAATTATCTCTGAATCAAATAAATAAATAAATATTTATTTCAAATGAAGAGATAAAGGAAATAAATAAATTTACTTGAATCAATATTATTTTTTATTTAAATTTAGTTAATTGTCATTGATTCATTTACTGAAATTATTATTGGTTCAATTATGAATTATTTGTAAATAGAAACTTTTTCATTCAAATAAAAATTAGTTCAGTTCCAAAATTATTTGATTTGAAATTAATTAATAATTTGAATTAGTTAAATTTAGATATAAAAAACAGTCGTTTTATATAAAAATTTGTTTAGTTAAATAAAAACTATTTAATTTAAATAAAAATTAGTTTCGTTACAAAAAAATTATTCGAATCAAGTAAATATTTATTTTGTCAATAGGCAAGTAATTTAAAAAAAATAAATTTTAATAAAAAATATTTTTTAGTAACAAAAAGTAAGAAATATTTTTAATAGAAAAAATAAAGAACCAAATAAGAAAGACAAAGTAAAAATTAAATAATAAATTTTCAATTTAATTTAATAATAAATACTAACTTAATGAGCAATTCCCGTGAAAATTATCACTGGCATAATTCGAATTAACTTGAATCGTTGATTTTGTCGACTCCGTATTATACGAATAAATACCATTAACATCGACATCTTGAAATAAACCCTTCTTAAAAAAATGTTGGAAACTAAAAACACCGCCATTTGTGAATTTTCCAATTGTTTTACCGAAATCTTCCGATTCAATACCAATAAAAGCTCCACCATTGATCTGCAAAAAAAAAAGAAAAAGAAAAGAAAAATTAGAAAATTTCTTGTGACTTTTTAATATTGGTTTTTCTCTTATTCAAATTTGTAATAAAATATATTTTCTTGCACTCCATTGGAATTTTCATTTTTCGCATATAAGATACAATTTTCTTTCTTATGCCGAGGAATCGAGAAAATGGGTTAAAAGAAATTTTCAAGGGTCTTAACCTTCTCCTTCCTATGCATCTGATAAGACTTTGGCACTCATCTTACATTGTGTGCAATTTCCAATAGGAAATTCTGTTTTGCAATCTTATTGAAGGCCAAGTATTTTATGAACTGCAAAATGTTTCATCTCTCGAGCAATAAGAAAGGGAAAAAAAAATTCTCTATTCCAAATAATTTATTAATGTAAGGAAAGGTAAAATAATTTTTTTTCACTCTCGAAATTTTAATAAATGAACTTTTTATGTATTGAAAGTTGTAAGTCACTCTCTCGGTCAATAAATAAATAAATAATTGTTATCTAATATTTATTGTAAAAAAATTATTTCTTTTATTTTTTATTATTATTATTTTTTTTATTATATTTTCTTTTATTTGTTCTTATTTTTATTTAAAAATATTTATTTATTATTATAAATATAAATATAATAAATAAATAAACAAAATATTTTTTTATTATCTAAACCATTGATACCAAATAAATAAATAAACCAAAAAAGTCTTTTATTTTCTAAACGTTTATTGATAAATAAATAAATAAACAACTAACCGAATTTTCATCCAAATTGTGCCTCAAATTTCCGCCAATATTAAAGTTTTTGAAAACTGACGTAACGGAAAAATTTGCTAAACCCAAATGAAATCCACTGCGAAATACTTCTTTTGCGTCTTTTCCCAAATCACCAAATGACGGACACGACATTTTTATTTATTTTCTTTTTCTATCTCTCTCTCTCTCTTTCCCTCCTTTGATTAAAATTAGAAAAGTTGTTTCATCAAATCGAAGAAGAACCAAAAAAAAAATAAAAAAAAAAAAACTTTCGCTTTTATTTCTTTTCTTTCGAACGAGACAAACTTTTTTCAAAAAAATTACACTTATGTCCGTTAAAAAAACATATCAACATTTCACCGATTTTCCAATATTTTCTATTTTAATATTTCAACCGAAAAAAATAAATAGATTCTTAATTTTCTTTCTATAGTTTCAAATGTCAAAATTAATGAAATTTAACTGTCAAAAAAATAAAAAAAATGAATGAATATCGAATATTTTTTTTTAATAATTGGTTTTTTTTTGTTTTTCAAATTATTTTCGAAGAGAAATTATTACAAGTCAATAAATTTTAAAAATTAATACAGTGCAATGAATATAAATAATTATTAAGGCAAATAAAACGAAATCATTCGGACAATGAATAAAATATTTATTTATATATAATTATTATTTATTTAGTCAATATACACATTTACAAAAAAGGCAAAAACACAAAAATCAAAAAATACGAAAATAAAATTATTTTAATAATTTTCTACATATATATATATACCTATAGGTATATATTTTCAATTATTTTTTAATTGTGTACAATTTTTTCACGTTCGGTAAATTTGTTTTAATTGCTTTTGTAAATTGAATAGGAATTTTAGAATCGCGTGATTTAAAATTGATAAATGCGATCAATTTGAAGAGATAGTGTTATCACGGAAAATTGCACATTTAGATCGAAGACCATCACACTGTGCTGATTAAATGAGAGTATATATGTGGATGTGTCAGGATTCGCTATGACCCTAATCCACACTTATGAGTCTGCTTGTCATTATTGTGTTTCACGTCTCTTTCACTTTTCAAAAACCGCAATTTATTTTTAGCTCACTTTTAACGTAATTATAGATCCGAAATGTACATCAATTTATTACCATAACGTATTTTTTTTTCGCGTCACTTTTTTTTATCGTAAATTATCATTTATTTGCATTATCATCATTAATTATAATTAAAAAATAGTCAATATTTTTATTTATTTATTTATTTAAACACTAACATTTTTTTTGCCTAAATATTTTTTATATGAAGAGAGAAACTTTTTATTTCAATAGTTTATTTATTTATTCAGACAAATTTAAGAATTTTGTTTTCTTAAATTTAAAAATAAAAAATATTTAGAAATAAAAAAATAAAAAATGTACGAAAATAGGGCTCTTTTTGACACCTCCGTATATGTTACGAAAGAAAGAAATAAATAGAAATTGAAAAGAAAACAGAAAAATAAAAAAAAATAAATAAAACGAAATCAAAAAATATTAAGAAATAAAAAATAAAACTAAATAAAAAGTAAAAAGGGTTACGAATAAAGGGCTCTTATTAAAGTCCATTTATATTACGAAGTAAATATATATATATATAAATTAAAAGAAAACAGAAAAAGAAAAAGAAAAAAAAAGAAATACAATAAAATACTAAAAAATAAAACTAAATAAAAAAATAAATAGAAGTAAAAAATAAAAAGGGTTCGAATAAAGATCTGTTTTTGTCGCCCGTGTATGTTACGAAATAAATAAATAAATAAAAATACAATCGAAATAAAGAAAATAAAAATAAGTAAAAAAATAAAATAAATAAATAAAACCAAATAAAATCAAAAGAAATCCAATTTAAAAAATTAAAAATACAGAAAAAATTAAAAACATACAGAAAAAAATTAAAAATTTAGAAAGAAATTAAAAATACAGAAAAAAATTAAAAATACAGAAAGAAATTAAAAATACAGAAGAAAATTTAAAATACAGAAAGAAATTAAAAATACAGAAAGAAATTAAAAATACAGAAAAAAAATATTAAGAAACAAAGAAAAAGTGGAAAAATTTATAGAACAAATAATGCTGAGTTTTCTTTTCACCCAAAAAAATACATGTGTTTATCTTTATAACTCTCCTTTTCGAAAGCATTTTTACTTTAGCACAAAAAAAGAAGGAGGAAAAAAAAGTAACGTAGCATTTTTCTTGGTGGGTCTAAAGAAATAAATTTGCATGATGATATATTTTTTGCATATCCTTAACGCGCATCTGTGACGAGAGAAACGCTGAGGAAAGAATAAATGATACTTTTTCAGGAATAATTTAGAAATTGTTTTTAAAAAAAAATTTTTTTTTTATATTAATCTTTCTAAATAACAATAAATAAATAAATTTCTATAAACAATTATAGTTTATACTATTTGTTCATAAGAAAAAAAATATATACGTACAAATGCTTCTTAAACGAAAAAGATTTTTTTGACAAAGAGAAATTCCCCTTGGGTCAATACCTACCTATATTAGAAATAAGTTTCACACTCGCACACAAAGAAAGTGGGGGAAAAAAAAACTTCTGAAAGTGGTCTTAAATAGATTTTCAGTTACCCTACAATTGTGACAAGAATAAAAGTCGAATATTATATAGGGGAACATCATTTCGAACAAATCCATTTGGAAATAAAGTTTATTGAAGGCACATTAAGAATATTTAAAAGAAAAACATTAGGTTTATTTGACTGGAAAATCTATATTTAATATTATGTATTTTAATAAAATTTATCAAATGTACAAAATATGTATAAAATGAAATTTATTTAATAACAAAAATAAAAAGTTATGTATTTTAAATTTAAATGTTATGTATTAAAATATTTTTCCAAATTTATACAGAAATTGCGAAAAAAACGTTTTCAATTTAAAAGAAAATGAATGTCTGACTAAAAATCGCTTTTACTACTTGTAAACCGATTATTGGAATTCTTTTCATTAGTTTAGAAAACTAATTGAAAAGAGTATAAAAATTACTAATGCCATTTTTTTAGTAATTTGTAGTTTTCTGATAATAAAAAAAATTTTGTAACAAAAATATAAAATTCAGACTGCAATTATTCTGTATAAAAAGGCAAGAAAAAATTGTCTGACCATAAACTACTTTTACTACTGAAAAATATTTTTTTAATTTCCTCTAACAATGGATTTAAAATAATAAATTCTCTTATAAAATACTATGTATGAGGAAGAATAAATTTGTCGAATATAGTTATCAAAAAGAAAGAAATTTAAAAATATACTTGTCTGGCTAAAAACTTACTTTTACTACTAATTACTATTTTGCACTTTTTCCAGTAGTAGTTTTCTGATAAAGAAAAAAATTGGGTACAAAAATATAGAAATAAGACTAATACAATGCGTTTAAAATAAAAAATTCGCTGTAAAATACTATAAGAAAAAAATTAATTTTCTATAGTGAAAAATAAAGAAAAATGAAAGAAACAACATGTCTGACTGAAAACTTACTTTACTACTAAAATATAAAGTCTTTATTATTTATAAAACCAATTTTTTAACTTCCTGTCATTTGTAGAATAATATAATTAGATTCAATAGGAATTTATAAGTACTAGACATTTTTTCAGTTGAAGCGAGAAAAAACTTTGTCTGACAATAAACCACTTTTACTACTTATTTTTTTCTAATTTCTCTATTATTATAGAATTTACTTTTACCACTAATACAAATATTGAAAATATTTCAAACACTGACAAACATTCTACTACTTTCAGAACCGATTATTATAGAATTATTTTCATTATTAAAAAAATAATTGCAATGTACAAAAATAAAAGCAAATTTTTTTGACGAAAAGTAGAGGAAAAAACTGTCTGACCACAAAATACTTTTACTCCTAATTTTTTAATTAAATTTCTAAGTAAATTTTTTTAGAAATTTAATTGTTTTAACTATTCAAAATAATAAATTTCCCTATTAAATAAATAAATAAATTCGCCTCAATTTTGTTGACAAAAAAGAAAATACTGTCTGACCATAAAATACTTTTACTACTGATTTTTTTTTACATATTCAATTACTTTAGCTATTCAAAATAATAAATTCGCCTATTAAAATTACTCTTAAGAAAAAAATTAAGTTTTAAAGAAAAAAGTAGAAAAAGAAATAAGAAAAAAGGCTTGTCTGACTAAAAACTCACTTCTACTACTAATGAAAATATAGCAAATGTTCATTAGATAATAAAATCAATTATTGCAATTTTTTTCATCAGTAGAATAACAATTGGATTATTCAAAAATATAATATGTTTATTCCACTTTTCTTGTAGAGAGAAAAAAACTTTGTCCGACCGTAAACCGACTTTTACTACAACTGAGATTTCTTTTTAAAAACTTCTCTTGAATAATGCACTTAAATATAATAAATTACCCTGTAAAATACTCTTTGAGAAAAATTAATTCTTTCATAGTGATAAAGTTCTAAGTAAGAACTGTGAAAATAACAGATTTGTCTGACTAAACATTTATTTTTACTACTAACATTGAATTAGTATTCAATGTTAATTAGTATTCAATATTAACATTGGAATTACAAATAAAATTCGAATTATCCAGTTTTACATATAAATTTTATAAAGTCTGCCTGACTAAAACTGCATGTTACTACTGATTAAAATTGGAACAATTCTGAAGTGTATCATGTCTGACTAAAACAGACGTTTACTACTGATTTACAACTAATTTTAATTATTACCTAAAGTTTGTTAATTTTTACTCTACCAAAAAATATTTCTTTCAGTTTTTCTTTCTAAATATATAATTCATGAAAGAAATTTTCAAAAGTTAGCATTTTGAGAAGAAACTATTTTCAGTATAGTGAAGAAAATAGAAAAAAAAAATTCTATTCTATAAAAACTGTTCTCTTATACTTAGAAAAATTGAACATTACAAAAAGTTACTTCTGACGTAAAATTCGATTTTTTTCTATTAATAAAAGTCCTACGTTTTCTTTTAGAAAATTTCCACCTTAAAATGTTTATTTAAAAAAAAAAATTTTTTTTGTCTGACAAAAACCGATTATTACTACTGAAATTTCAGACATAAATTGATTTTTTCACGTCTAATAAAAATCAAAAGGATTTTTTAAAAATAATGGTTGTCTCACTGAAAGTTGCTTATTCTACTGATTCGATAATAACACAAGGACAAAAATTGCGTCTGACGTTAACTGGTCTTTACTACTTATAAACAAAATAAATTCATAACGAAGTATTTTCCTAAAGTTTTGAACAATCAAAACGGTTCAGTGTTTCAAGTGGAAAAAATTTTTTCTGGCATTTTAAATATTTTCGAAAATTATCATAAATTTATAAAATTATTTTCTTACTAATTTTAATTTATAATTTTAATTAATAATATTGTGACTTATAGTTAAGAATTATTTTTTTAACAAACAAAATAATATTTTAAATAAATAGATTCAGAGTTAATATAAAGTATTTGTCTGACTAAAACTGAGGTTTACTACTGACTTGCCAAATTGTATGAAACAAACTGACATTTTCTACTGAGAAAAATTCAAAGTTATTTTGAAAAATTTTCATCTGAAAAAAACTATTTACGAAATAGGTAATGAAAATGAGAGAAATTAAAAAATAAATTGAGGTTTTTTTTCATTCAAAATGCAAAAAAAATATAATTGAAAAATATTTATAGTAAACAAAAAATTATTTGCAGCCAATGCTTGTGGATATGAAACGAAATACTGCTGGTGACGATGGTGAAGTTGAAGATGGCGTGGAATATTACAGACTTCGCTCGTTTTCCATAACTGCCAACGGAATTTACAATCTCGGTGACTCCCTGAAAAGTCGACGAAGCAGAAGTATCAATAGTGTCACGTCTTCTGGTACCAGCTGCAGTAGTACAAGGGATGCGAGACTTTTAAGGTAATTTTGAATCTAAATGTAAAAATAAAAAATATTGATTAAAAAAAATTATTATTTATTTATTAAAAAATATTGATTTAAATATTAAGTGGAAAATTGTTTAAATTGCTTATAAGAAAATTAAAAAAATTCAAATTATATATTAAAATGAAAATAAATATTATTAATAATATTAATATATAAAAATGAGAATTATAAATATAAATACAAATACCAAAAAAAAATATAAATATCTAAATTAAAAAGCGTACCTAAATATAAAAATAAAAATGACAATATATAAAAATATCGATTACAAGGAAAAAATACACGAATATTATTTCGATTTATAAAAAATTCTTTCTCTGAAATATTCAAAAAGAAAATTATACACTTCTCCAATGAATAAATTTGCAAAATCCGTTCGGAATTATTTAGACAAAACAAAGAAGAAATACAAAATTTCCACTCACAAAAAAAAGAATGCTTATTCCATCAAAAAAATCTCTATATTTAGAAATCGAAATCAGTTTATGAAATAGTCTTCAAAAATAGAAAAAGAAAAATATTTTCTCCAAAATCAAATTTAATCTAATAACTAACAACAATTCGAGCTCTGACGCGCGCAGCTAACTTTTTGCTCAGTTTTTTAAATGAAATTTTAAATAAAATTAGCAATTTTAAAAATAATACAACGTAAAGCTTTGTATTCAAATTTATATTCATAAAAATAAAATATAACTTGGAATAGGGTTTTTATATTATTTTTTCAATTTTTGACAATAATATATCTTTTTAAATAACTTAAATATTGAACAACTGTCATAAAACAATGATTTATAAATTATTATAAATAATTTTACTCAAATATTTCAAAATTAATTCAATTTTAAAAGAGTTCTAATCTTCCAAAATTAGTTATAAATTTATCAATATATAATTAATTAATTATTAAAAATAATGAATTTATAGAAGAATTTTAGTGAAAAACACTAAAAGAATTTTAGTATTTGAAGAATTAGAACTTTTGAAGAATATCTTTGAATTTTTTTTTAAACTAATGGAGTTTCTTTAATAACTAGCCAAACTATCCGCGCGCAAGCGCGCGGGAATGTTGTATGTGGCTGCTTATTTTAAACAATTTAAAAAATTTTAAAGAAATAATTATTATAACCTAACGTTGAGATTTAACTAACTAAAATTCAAATAATTTCACTCAATGGTCTCAATTTAAATAGAATTTACATTACTAGACTTAAACTATGGCTAGAACAAATACAATTAGTATCTGGGTCATCTTTTGCATTGCTTATTTTATAAAGCCATTTTAAATTAAATACTTTTTAAAGAAATAATAATTATTACACACTGAAAAAAGTTTTACTTGAATTTCGCTACTAAAGTGAAATCTGTAGTTCATCCAGCTAAATATTTTTTGCCGTGCATAACGAAAAAAGAATTAAATTAACATCAGATTTTCTACATTCAAAAAAACGAATTCAAATAGAAATTAATCATTTTACAACTTAACCAAATTCACCCCAGAAATCACTGAATTCAATAATTTAGAAGAAAGTCAGACAAAAGCAGGGTTCCTACAGAATCTGGAAATCATGGAAATCATGGAAATGGTAAAAATTCTAAATTTTTTCAGTTTTCCATTTTTTCTCTTGAATAAAAATTCAAATAATAATAAAGCTAAATGGCTAAAAGAGAAGAAAAAATAATGAATTTTAAGAAATTCGATTTTTCGGATTTTTGATAATTTTTAATAATTTTTGATTTTTTACCAAAGAGTCGAGACTATTAAATAAGTAAAGTATTTTCCAAAAGCACAAAAATAATGAAGCTAAATCCCATAAAAGAGAGGAAAAAATGTTGAATTTTAAGAAAATCGGATTTTTGAAATTTTTCGAATTTTTGATAATTTTTGATTTTTTACTAAAGAGTCGAGACAATTTAATAAGTAAAGTATTTTCCAAAAGCACAAAAATAATGAAGCTAATTCCCATAAAAGAGAGGAAAAAATGTTTAATTTTAAGAAAATCGGATTTTTGAATTTTTTCGAATTTTTGATAATTTTTGATTTTTTACCAAAGAGTCGAGACTATTAAATAAGTAAAGTATTTTCCAAAAGCACAAAAATAATGAAGCTAAATCCCAAAAAAAAAGAAGAAAAACTGTTGAATTTTAAGAAATTCGGATTTTTGAATTTTTTCGAATTTTTGATAATTTTAGATTTTTTACTAAAGAATCGAGACAATTTAATAAGTAAAGTATTTTCCAAAAGCACAAAAATAACGAAGCTAAATCCCATAAAAGAGAGGAAAAAATGTTGAATTTTAAGAAAATCGGATTTTTGAATTTTTTCGAATTTTTGATAATTTTTGATTTTTTACCAAAGAGTCGAGACTATTAAATAAGTAAAGTATTTTCCAAAAGCACAAAAATAACGAAGCTAAATCCCATAAAAGAGAGGAAAAAATGTTGAATTTTAAGAAAATCGGATTTTTGAATTTTTTCGAATTTTTGATAATTTTAGATTTTTTTCCAAAGAGTCGAGACAATTTAATAAGTAAAGTATTTTCCAAAGGCACAAAAATAATAAAGCTAAATCCTATAAAAGAGAGGAAAAAATGTTGAATTTTAAGAAATTCGGATTTTGGAATTTTTGATAATTTTCGATAATTTTACATTTTTTACCAAAGAGTCGAGACAATTTAATAAGTAAAGTATTTTCCAAAAGCACAAAAATAATGAAGCTAAATCCTATAAAACAGAGGAAAAAATGTTGAATTTTAAGAAATTCGGATTTTTGAATTTTTTCGAATTTTTGATAATTTTAGATTTTTTTCCAAAGAGTCGAGACAATTTAATAAGTAAAGTATTTTCCAAAAGCACAAAAATAATGAAGCTTAATCCTATAAAAGAGAGGAAAAAATGTTGAATTTTAAGAAAATCGGATTTTTGAATTTTTTCGAATTTTTGATAATTTTTGATTTTTTACCAAAGAGTCGAGACTATTAAATAAGTAAAGTATTTTCCAAAAGCACAAAAATAACGAAGCTCAATCCCATAAAAGAGAGGAAAAAATGTTGAATTTTAAGAAAATCGGATTTTTGAATTTTTTCGAATTTTTGATAATTTTTGATTTTTTACCAAAGAGTCGAGACTATTAAATAAGTAAAGTATTTTCCAAAAGCACAAAAATAACGAAGCTAAATCCCATAAAAGAGAGGAAAAAATGTTGAATTTTAAGAAAATCGGATTTTTGAATTTTTTCGAATTTTTGATAATTTAAGATTTTTTACCAAAGAGTCGAGACTATTAAATAAGTAAAGTATTTTCCAAAAGCACAAAAATAATGAAGCTAAATCCCATAAAAGAGAAGAAAAACTGTTGAATTTTAAGAAATTCGGATTTTTGAATTTTTTCGAATTTTTGATAATTTTAGATTTTTTACTAAAGAGTCGAGACAATTTAATAAGTAAAGTATTTTCCAAAAGCACAAAAATAACGAAGCTAAATCCCATAAAAGAGAGGAAAAAATGTTGAATTTTAAGAAAATCGGATTTTTGAATTTTTTCGAATTTTTGATAATTTTAGATTTTTTTCCAAAGAGTCGAGACAATTTAATAAGTAAAGTATTTTCCAAAAGCACAAAAATAATGAAGCTAATTCCCATAAAAGAGAGGAAAAAATGTTGAATTTTAAGAAAATCGGATTTTTGAATTTTTTCGAATTTTTGATAATTTTTGATTTTTTACCAAAGAGTCGAGACTATTAAATAAGTAAAGTATTTTCCAAAAGCACTAAAATAATGAAGCTAAATCCCATAAAAGGGAAGAAAAAATGTTGAATTTTAAGAAATTCGGATTTTTGAATTTTTTCGAATTTTTGATAATTTTAGATTTTTTACTAAAGAGTCGAGACAATTTAATAAGTAAAGTATTTTCTAAAAGCACAAAAATAACGAAGCTAAATCCCATAAAAGAGAGGAAAAAATGTTGAATTTTAAGAAAATCGGATTTTTGAATTTTTTCGAATTTTTGATAATTTTTGATTTTTTACCAAAGAGTCGAGACAATTTAATAAGTAAAGTATTTTCCAAAAGCACAAAAATAATGAAGCTAATTCCCATAAAAGAGAGGGAAAAATTGTTGAATTTTAAGAAAATCGGATTTTTGAATTTTTTCGAATTTTTGATAATTTTTGATTTTTTACCAAAGAGTCGAGACTATTAAATAAGTAAAGTATTTTCCAAAAGCACAAAAATAACGAAGCTCAATCCCATAAAAGAGAGGAAAAAATGTTGAATTTTAAGAAAATCGGATTTTTGAATTTTTTCGAATTTTTGATAATTTTTGATTTTTTACCAAAGAGTCGAGACTATTAAATAAGTAAAGTATTTTCCAAAAGCACAAAAATAACGAAGCTAAATCCCATAAAAGAGAGGAAAAAATGTTGAATTTTAAGAAAATCGGATTTTTGAATTTTTTCGAATTTTTGATAATTTAAGATTTTTTTCCAAAGAGTCGAGACAATTTAATAAGTAAAGTATTTTCCAAAAGCACAAAAATAATGAAGCTTAATCCTATAAAAGAGAGGAAAAAATGTTGAATTTTAAGAAATTCGGATTTTTGAATTTTTTCGAATTTTTGATAATTTTAGATTTTTTACTAAAGAGTCGAGACAATTTAATAAGTAAAGTATTTTCCAAAAGCACAAAAATAACGAAGCTAAATCCCATAAAAGAGAGGAAAAAATGTTGAATTTTAAGAAAATCGGATTTTTGAATTTTTTCGAATTTTTGATAATTTTTGATTTTTTACCAAAGAGTCGAGACAATTTAATAAGTAAAGTATTTTCCAAAAGCACAAAAATAATGAAGCTAATTCCCATAAAAGAGAGGAAAAAATGTTGAATTTTAAGAAAATCGGATTTTTGAATTTTTTCGAATTTTTGATAATTTTTGATTTTTTACCAAAGAGTCGAGACAATTTAATAAGTAAAGTATTTTCCAAAAGCACAAAAATAATGAAGCTAATTCCCATAAAAGAGAGGGAAAAATTGTTGAATTTTAAGAAAATCGGATTTTTGAATTTTTTCGAATTTTTGATAATTTTTGATTTTTTACCAAAGAGTCGAGACTATTAAATAAGTAAAGTATTTTCCAAAAGCACAAAAATAACGAAGCTCAATCCCATAAAAGAGAGGAAAAAATGTTGAATTTTAAGAAAATCGGATTTTTGAATTTTTTCGAATTTTTGATAATTTTTGATTTTTTACCAAAGAGTCGAGACTATTAAATAAGTAAAGTATTTTCCAAAAGCACAAAAATAACGAAGCTAAATCCCATAAAAGAGAGGAAAAAATGTTGAATTTTAAGAAAATCGGATTTTTGAATTTTTTCGAATTTTTGATAATTTAAGATTTTTTTCCAAAGAGTCGAGACAATTTAATAAGTAAAGTATTTTCCAAAAGCACAAAAATAATGAAGCTTAATCCTATAAAAGAGAGGAAAAAATGTTGAATTTTAAGAAAATCGGATTTTTGAATTTTTTCGAATTTTTGATAATTTTTGATTTTTTACCAAAGAGTCGAGACAATTTAATAAGTAAAGTATTTTCCAAAAGCACAAAAATAATGAAGCTAATTCCCATAAAAGAGAGGAAAAAATGTTGAATTTTAAGAAAATCGGATTTTTGAATTTTTTCGAATTTTTGATAATTTTTGATTTTTTTCCAAAGACTCGAGACTATTAAATAAGTAAAGTATTTTCCAAAAGCACAAAAATAACGAAGCTAAATCCCATAAAAGAGAGGAAAAAATGTTGAATTTTAAGAAAATCGGATTTTTGAATTTTTTCGAATTTTTGATAATTTTAGATTTTTTTCCAAAGAGTCGAGACAATTTAATAAGTAAAGTATTTTTCAAAAGCACAAAAATAACGAAGCTAAATCCCATAAAAGAGAAGAAAAAATGTTGATTTTTAAGATAATCGGATTTTTGAATTTTTTCGAATTTTTGATAATTTTAGATTTTTTACTAAAGATTCGAGACTATTAAATAAGTAAAGTATTTTCCAAAAGCACAAAAATAATAAAGCTAAATCCCATTAAAGAGAGGAAAAAATGTTGAATTTTAAGAAAATCGGATTTTTGAATTTTTTCGAATTTTTGATAATTTTTGATTTTTTACCAAAGAGTCGAGACAATTTAATAAGTAAAGTATTTTCCACATTAAAAAGTTTGACATTAAAAAATATATAAAAAATGCCAATACTTAACCCACAAAATTTAATTTTCAAAACAAACAAATGAATGCAGATAATTTGCTAACGGAAAGGAAACTTACGATTATTATAATGTATGTATATGTATATGTATATTTCTATTTTTTATCAAAACGTATAAAAAACAAAAGAATAACTATAACTAACTTCAAGTGTGGACAGAGATCCGGAAATCTGGAATCACGACGATTATTATATATAATTTTAATAATTTTAATTGAAAATTTTGAAAGCAAATTTTTATGAAGAAGAATTTTATTAAAATTGTATTAAAAATAATTGCATTCTTGCGATGAATTTTAGGTACTATTTATAAAAATAATTGAATTATTGCGAAGAATTTTATTATTTATAAAAATAATTGAAATGCTTCAAAGAATTTATTAAAATTTTAAGAAATAATTAAATTCTTATGAAGAATTTTATAGAAATATTTGAAAATAATGGAATTTTTTCGAAAAATTCAATTATAAAGTTATTTCGAAAATAAATAGATTTTTTTAAAGAATTTTATTAAAATTAAGTAATATTCAAAATAATTGAATTTATCACAAGAAATTTATTACATTTTTTGAAAATAATTGAATTCTTTCAATTTTTTTTTAAGAATATATATTTAAAATCTTTCGTGTAATTTTATTTAAATTGGATTAAAAATAATTTAATTCCTGCAAAGAATTTTAGTATTTATAAAAATAGTTGAATTGTTTCGAAGAATTTATTAAAATTTTAGGAAATAAATGAAATTTATGGAAATATTTTTAAATATTTGAATTCATCCGAGGAATTCAATTAAAATTATTTTGAAAATAATTGAATTCCTGCAAAGAATTTTAATATTTATAAAATTAATTGAATTCTTGCGAAGAATTTTAGTATTTATAAAAATAATTGCATTTTTTCGAAGGATTTATTAAAATTTTAGAAAAAAATTTAATTTTTTCGAAATGTGTTAAAATTTAAACTCTTCCGAGGCATTTAATTAAAATTGTTTTGAAAATAATTGAATTTTTGTAAAGATTTTACTATTTAAAGAAATAAATGGAATTGTTTAGAAGGATTTATTAAAATTTTAGAAAATAATTGAATTCTTTAATAAAATTATATCAAAAAAAAATTTTATTAAAAAAAATTAATTTTGTACTTAATAAGTGGATTTTAAAAATTTTTATTATGAAATTATTTAAAAAATTTATATTTGAAAATAAAAAATTTTGAAAATTGGCATAATAATAATAAATTGAATACTATTTATAGGATAATAAAAATAATTTAATATTTTATTTATAATACTGATATGAAATTTTTCTAATCCCAATAAAATCCCAAATCAAAATAATATAAATAAATGAATTTGCTAATTTTCTTTCACCGGCAGAAAAAAAACCTAATAAATATAAAGAGTAAATATCTAAATGAAATTTAGAAAAGTTCTCCTTTTTTTTACCCCTTTTTTTATCGTGCGTGTCTTTAGAGTTGAGAAAAGTTCTATATATAGTATATACATATAACGTGAATAGTCTTTTTTTTCCTGACGATCACGTCCTGAATTCCTTGGAGGATACTATTGCTAATCTCGCCAAAGAGTAAAAGCACAGCAACTCCCTCGTAAAATAAGTTTTCTGTAAACACAACTACGAGTCGAGCATATTGAATGCGCGTGTAAAAGGTAGCTTCAAACATTCGAGAATTGGATGTTATATCGTTATCGATCTCTCTCCTCTCTTTTGTGTGTGCCTATATATACATGTAGACAAACATTCAACATTTTTCAGGATTCCATCCTCTTTTCAATATTTATTTAACTTTTCCTTTATTAGTGTTTTAATTTCCTAATTAATTTTCTATATTAATAAATTTATCCATTTTCGATTTTTTATTTTAGTAATTAAATTTTCATCTACATATTTAAATGCGGACATTGAATTATTCAAGATTAATAAAATTTCATTCATATTAAATTAAATTAGGTAAGTTAATTTTAAATTTTTGGATAAATGAATTTCTATTTTAATAAATTAAATTCGTTTTAAAAAAAGCATCTAATATTTAAATAACTACATTTTTTATTATTTATATAATATTTTTATCATTAATTATATTTTAATTTTTATTATTATTTGAAGTTGAATCATTATGACGTCACAGCTTTAGAACATTTTGCTTTGCACAAAATGTAACGTCATAATGGTTCAAATCTCCTTAAAGTTGAAACTCAATTAAATTGAATTAATTAAATTTCTTTCTTCAGTTTTTAATTTTAGTATAATTTCTTTTTTATTTTTAAATTTTAAATAATTTTTTTTCTAATTATGATTAATTTTCTGTTCTCTTTATATATTTTTTTTTTCATAAAATAATGGGACTTGCCCTTTGTAATTATAGTGTTTTTACTCTTTATTTAAAACTTTTAACTAATTTCTCTCTTTAAATTAATTTTCTTTCTTTCATTAAAATTTTCTCCTACATTTTTACATTAATTTCGGTTAATTTTTTATACATTAGTTTTTTATTTCATAAGCCGGACGCTAAAAAAAGAAACTTTCATTACAGCGGATTTCTCTAATCTTAATGCATATTTTTCTCTTATTATATTAAATTAAAAGAAATTTTTTTTTGTTTTTACATGTAAGAGGATTACCTTAATAGGAATTTATTTGTTAATAGACAAGCAATCAGTTCTTTTAATTAAATAAATTCTCCTCTATAAATAACAATAATAATAATAATAATAATAATAATAATAATAAATTAAATAAAGATAATATACAATTTATTTATTTATTAGTCCATTTATTTATTCGATCAACAATTATTATATTTTATAACTACAATATTTTAATACGAGCGAATACCCTCTCGTGCAAAATGTTACAAGTTACCAATAACGAAATTAAAAATTAAATACTGCGATGTTACGAAATTATGATGAGAATTATGTTTCGTCGGTATTTAAAGCGAGACTACGCAATTTATTTATATAAGCACTCAATAGAAATGCCCAAAGAAATCAATAAAATTATGGTATTCATTGCCCTCGTGAATAATAATAAATGAGAATAATAAATTAAAATATTTTATTGCTAATAAAATCGAAAAATTTATAAATTTATTATTTTTTCATTTTACTTGAATTCACTGCTTTTGACATCAAAATGTCGAGAAAAAATTCTTCTTTTAGCATAATAACCAGCAAAGAAAAAAAATATTTTTAATTCAAGTGGAAAACTTTTATTTTGAGAAGAAAAATTTTAATAATTCAAAATTTTCTAAAATTAGTTAAATTTGTCAATATATATAGGTATTTAATTAATTATTAAAAATAATGGATTTATAGAAGAATTTTAGTTAAAAACAATTAAAAAAAATAGAATTTTGAAGAAATTACAAATTATTGCAGAAATTCAATTATTTTCAAAAGTAATAGAATTCTTATCACAAAATTCAATTATGTTCAAAATTTACAAGAAAATCTCGACAAAATCACAATTATTATCTTTTTTTTTTATTTTAATAAAATTCTTGTCAAAATTTCAATTATTTTCAAAAAATTTTCCTCATTTCAATGATTTTCAATATCTACTATTTTAATAAAAGTACCCAAAAGAATTCAATTATTTAAAAAAAAATTTAATAAAATTGTACGCAAGCGTTTAATTATTTTCATGAATAATAAAAATTTCACAGAAATTCAAATATTTACAAAATTTTTTATAAGTTTCTTCTCAATAATTCAATTATTTTTAGAAATAATGAAACTCATCGCGGAATTTCAATTATTTTTAATACAATTTCAATCGAATTGTTAGAAAAATGTAAAGTGAAAAATTTTATTAAAATTCGTCAAAAGAATTGAATTATTTAAAAATTTGTTGATAAAATTCTTTATGAGAATTAAATTTTAAGAAACGTTCAATTATTCAATAAATAATTTATTTATTTATTTTTATTTTATTTTTTATAAATAAAAAGGAGAATAATTTGCATAATAATTTAGATCAGTCAAACAAAATTTGTTATAGAAATAAGTAAGTAAAAAACAATAAGTAAGTAAATAAATAAGTAAATTAAAAATAATTAAATGAGTAAATAAATTATCAAGTAAATAAAAAATTAATAAATGAATAAGTAAGTAAATTATTAAGTAAATAAAAAATTAATAAATGAATAAGTAAGTAAATAAGTAAGTAAATAAGTAAGTAAATAAAAAATAATTAAATGAGTAAATAAATTATTAAGTAAATAAAAAATTAATAAATGAATAAGTAAGTAAATAAGTAAGTAAATAAATAAGTAAATAAGTAAATAAAAAATAAGCAAATGAATAAACAAGTCAATAACTAAATAAGTAAATACAAAATAAATAAATGAGTAAATAAATTATCAAGTAAATAAAAAATTAATAATTGAATAAGTAAGTAAATAAATAAGTAAATAAAAAATAAGCAAATGAATAAACAAGTCAATAAAGAAATAAGTAAATAAAAAGTAAGTAAACAAGTAAATGAATAAATAAATAAATATTAGTAATTAAATTAAATTTTCCGTTTTATATTTTCTCTAATTTTTTAAAATTAGATTTTATATTATTTATTTTAAACAAAAGAACTAAAGATAATTTTTTTTCCGTTTTTTGTTCTATTTTTGGCACCTTTTGAAGAGAAAGGAAAATTTTTTTTATACAATAGTTGGATAGTGGAGTTTATGATCTTGGCTCCGCATTTACGTTATATGGAACATAAATTGTATGATGAGACATTTTACTTGAGTTTTCTTTTCTTTTTTGCCATTTTTCTTGCAGTTCAGCGTCTCAACTTTCTGGCATTGAAGGAGAAGAGGAGCCAAATAGTAGTCGAGTGCCTACTTACAAGGTGGGCATGCTCGGAGCTTCTGGGGTTGGAAAAACCGCCCTTACCGCTCAATTTACAACGAGTGATTACATCTGTGCCTATGACGCATCTCTCGGTAAATTTAAAAAAAATATATTAATTTCATATCTCACTTTTTCTATAACTAATAAATTCTACAGTTCAAAATAAATAGTAAAATATTTTTACTAATTTTTATTTATTTTTTTTTATTTATTTATTTATACATTCGCCTTATCATCAAAATTAATTATTGTTGTATTTATTTTTTATATTTTCTTTCTTATTATTCTATTTTTATTTTTTTAATATTTATTTCAAGACCAAGTCGTGAAGTTAAAAAATTACATTAATTTTTCTTTTACATTTTTGTGATAAATTAAATTAATAATTTATTTATTTAGTATCAATGGGCGAACGAAAGAATAATAAATTAATTTCTTTTCTTTTTATGAATTCTTTCTTTATAAAATAAAATTTATAATCAATAAAACATATTTTTAAACATTTCCCTTTTTTTAATTTATTTTAAAACATAAAAAGACAATATAGAATAAAGGAAATTTTAATAGAAAATATTTATTTATTTTTATTTTATTTATTTTTTTTTATTTTTTATTTATTTATGAAAATAAAAAATTGAAGTATTAAAAAAATGAAAAATATTATATGAAATATTGAAATAATGTAATAAAAAAAATATTCTTTTAATATATATTTTTTCCCGAAGAATTTTATGTGCGCGCTAAAGAAATTGGCAGCAGGAAAAATTTTTCATTTCTTTCTAATTCAAAAAGATTTTTCAATTTAAACTTGATCGTTTAATATATCGTCTCGACAAATGTATAGAAAATAGCTTAAATCTTATGCTCCAATTTGTAATTTCAAAAACGTTTCCTGAAAAAAGGGACTTTTTTTTCTTCTATTTTCTTAATTTTATTCCGAGACCTTTTTATATCGAAGAAATTTTCTAATATATTATGCTATATAGATATTGCACATATATAATACGAAAAGTATTTTCACTCCTTCTGAATAAGTAAAGAATCATAAAAATCGAAGCAAGCAAAAATGTCGTAGCACACGGGATTTTTTTTTATTTTGACTCAGAAATATTTTTTTAAAAAATGACAAATATGCTTTTTTTAATTTTAATTTTACAAATTAAAAAAAAATTTTTTTTTAAATTAGAAAATAAACTTAGTTTTTTTTATATTTTTGTTCTTTAGTTTTTTTTGTTAAGAACGCAAAAAGCGTCAAAAAAAGTTCGTTCTAATTAAAATAAATAAATTAAACATTTTTTATAGAAAATATTTTTTTAAATAACTATATAGAAAAATCTTTTTACAGAAATTATTTTTTTAAATAACAAGAGAATACTTTTTTTATAGGAATTATTTTTTTGAATAACTAGAAAATACTTTTTCACAGAAAATACCTACATTTTTATAGGAAACATTTTTTATAGAAGTTATTTTCGTACAGAAAATATGTTTCGAAATAATTATAAAATACTAAAAAAAAATGGTTTTTTATAAGAAAACATTTTTTTTAATAATTAGAAAATACTTTTTATAGAAAATACTTTTTTTTATAGAAAATACTTTTTTATAGAAAATACTTTTTTTATAGAAAATACTTTTTTATAGAAAATACTTTTTTTTATAGAAAGTACTTTTTTATAGAAAATATTGTTTTATAGAAAATACTTTTTTATAGAAAATACTGTTTTATAGAAAATACTTTTTTTTAGAAAATACTGTTTTATAGAAAATACTTTTATATAAAAGATATTTTTTACAAAAAACATTTTTTTTTTATAATATATATATTTTTTTTAACTATAAAGTACCTTTTTATAGAAAATAATTTTTAATAGAAAATACGTTTCTATAGAAAATATTTTTTATGAAAATTATTTTTTCATAGAAAATACGTTTTTAAATAATTAAAAAATATTTTTTCATACAAAATATATTCTTAAATACTAAGAAAATATTTTTTGTTTTATTTTCTATTTTTAAAAAATGAGAAAGTACTTTTTTCTGAAAAATTATCTAAAAAAAGAAACGATTCTTTATATTATTAAGGAGAAAAGAACTTTTTTCTTATGTGGTGCCATTATAAAGTTACTTTCTGTATATAAGATTGCAATTTCATACCCAATATAGTCCATAGAATTGTAATTTGATTCATAAAAAAAAGAAAATCCTAACGATTTTTTTTTATATTGCATTTACTATTTTTACATACGAATGGGATTCGATTTAAGGCCACGCATTTTCCTTCACAATATAAACTGACATTGCAAAAGGAAATTTCACATTATGCAAATGATTTTTTCCTCGACTCATTCTTGTAATAATAAAAAGTCATTTTTCCCAATCGTAAAAACTTATTGTCTATATATACAGAGAGCGAGAGATTTTTGCGATAGTAATATCAAACGGAAAATGACTTCAGAACAATGCACCGCAAATTTTATTTTGTTAAAAATTTACCCATTTATTAAAAAATAAAAATTATTAATTATTTAATTATTACCTATTATTGTTTATGAATTATATTGAATTTATTATTATTAAATTTATTATTAAAAAATTAATTATTATTTATTTATAATATTTATGTACTAATAATAGTCTCTGTAAACATATTTCTTTTTTCCTCTAGACTTTTTTACAATAACAGAATTTTTACAGGACAGGGAAATAAATACAGTAAGAAAATTTCATCTAAAGTATTCAAAAAATATCAAATTATTCAAAATCTTTAATATTCTACGAATTTTCTTTCTCAAATTAAAAAACAAATACGTAAATAGAGTTACAATTTTTACTAATAATAAATTATTTCATCAGTTATTTTTGTATTTAAAATTTTAAATAGATTGAATTTTCGTACAACTTTTTAATAAGAATTGATTCGAAAAAGAATTTCACTTAAAATTTTAGAAAATATTTATGAAAAATTGAAAGAGCTGCAGTTCTAATTTTTAGAAATAATTAAATTCCCGAAAAATATTTTCAAAAATTGAAAAATAGAAATTTTTCTCAAATTAAAATAAATAACAACAAGTTTTTAAATATTTGTTTAACAAAAATGGTTAAATTTTTGAATAATTTAACGTAAAAATTCTTAAAAATGAGGTTTTTCAAAAAATCGTAATCAAAACTTTTTAAAAACAGTTGAATTCCTGAAATTAAATTCAAACAATTGAAAAAATTGAAAAATTTTCACAAATTTCATTAAAATAAATTTTATAATTCAATGAATGTTATTTTCTGAATTTAAAAAATTATTTTTAAACATTATTATCATTTTTAAAGTATTTGTAGCTAAAAATTTGGATAATAATAAAAATTTTACAAAAAATTTTGTATTTAAATAATTCAATTATCGTTGAATTTGGAAAAATAATTTGGAAATTTGGAAAAATAATAGAATATTATTAAAAGCGTTGTAACAAGAATTTTAAAAAATAATTTAATTTTTAAACCTTCTTTAAAATTTTCTCAAATTTCATTAAAATAAATTTTATATTTAAATGAATTTTATTTTTTCACTTGAAAAAATTATTTTTAAACTATTATTGTATTTTTTTTAAGAAAATTTTTATTAAAAAATTGGAAAATAATTAAATTTTACAAAAAATTTTGTATTTAAATAATTCACTAATTTATCGTTGAATTTTAATAAGAATATTGATTTCAGTTAAAATTTGGAAGAATAATTGAATATCAGAATATCAGAATAATTAAATTTCAAAAGATTTTTAAATTGAAATTAAAATTTTTCAAAAGCAGTTGAATTCCAGAAGTAATTAAAAAAATTGAAATTCAATTAGAAGTTTTGGCAAATTTCATTGATGTAAATTTTATATTTGAAATATTCCATTTAGATTACTGGAGTATTACAGGAATATAATATTTTATTAATAATAAATAATAAATAATAATAAATAATAGTAAATAATAGTAAATAATAATAAATAATAATAATATTAATAATAATAAATAATAATAAATAATAATAAATAATAATAAATAATAATAAATAATAATAATAGTAATAGTAATAATAATAATAATAATAATAATAATAATAATAATAATAACAATAATAACAATAATAATAATAATAATAATAATAATAAATTAAACAAAAAATTTTTTTGCATTTCGTATAATTATGACGTAACGGAAGAAATGGTAATTAATGAAAAAAAGAAGGGAGAAAACAAAAGCTTAAAATCGATGGTAGTATTTTTTTTACTCTGTGGCTTGCGAAGCCTGACAATTGCGTGTCCATTCGGTCATTTCCCTCTCTTTTAGTGTGTTTGAGACTTGTGATGCAAGGAAGTAGTTACAGCTATTTTTACCCGACGCCTTTTTCCAGTAGTACGTGCCTCACGTGATCAGACAACAACCATATATATATATAGTAAATATGGTTTTGACGTTGGCAAAACCGCGAGTAATTGCCCGTAATTTTCTAATATTTTCCTTTTTTTCAAGAACAAAAAAAATTGACACGTTCTTTTACGTATATTTAAGGGGAAAAAAATCATTATCTAACTTCCAATCTCTCGCACTGACCTAGAATGATATTTTTATAATTTTTGAATCTTAAATTATCATTTCATTTGACATTTTCATTTTTAATTAATTTTGGATTTGGAATTTTTCAATTTTTTGGAAAAAAATTAATTTTGAGTAATATTATTTGGACAAATTGATAATTTGAAAAGAAAAGAAAAAGTTTAATATTTTATTACCAAACAAAAAATTACTCGAAGAGAGTCTAAAATATTTATTGAAAAGAAAATATAATTTTGCAGTTTACCAAAAAAAAAAGTGTATTCAGAGACAGTCCAAAATATTTAAAAATTTAGAAAAGAAATTTTTCTCTTAAAACAAGAATATTTTTTTTTTCGAGGCAAAAAAACTTTACTTGTAAAGTCTAAAATATTCATTGAAAAACAAAGAAACAATTTAAAAAACAAAGTTTATAAATTAACGAAAAGAATTTACTCGAGAAGAGTTTAAAAATACTTGAGAAAAAAAGAATAGATTTCAAAGTTAAGTAAAAAAATTCACTCGGAAAGAGTCTATAAAATATTGGAAAAGAAAAGAAAATTTAGAAGTTTATCAAAAAAAAATTTACTGGCAGAGAGTTTGTAAAATATTTAAAGGGAAAGGAAAAATTGTTAAGTTTACCAAACAAATTTACTTGAAGAGTGCAAAAAAAAAATTCAGGAAAAAAAATTAAGATTAAAAGAGATAATTTTAAAAAATTGACATTATTTTTTTGTCTCTAATGAGGATAAAAATGTTGTCTTCTGCATTTTGTTCATGTATATTCCCGCTTTTTTCGCTTCACTTGACCGACATTTTTCTCTAGCCACTAAATTAAATGTCCATCACTTGTCCTATAAAAAGAAATACTCTTCACATAACAGTAAATTTTTTTTTGTAAAATAATTCCATTTTTCGAAAAATAGTAAACTTTTTCTGATCGATAAAGAAAAATTTTGTTGCTCCTTTAAAAAATATTGGTAAGAAAAATTATTTTCTCACGTAAAAAGAAATATTTTTTACATATTTACAAATATTTAGGAAAAAAAAATTATTTTCTTACGAAAAAAATCATTTTTTTGCTTATTTACTTGTAATTATTAATTATTTGGAAAAATAATAAATTATTTTCCTCCAAAGAACAATAATTTTTTGCTTTTTATTTAACATTAATTAAGGGGAAAAAATCATTTTCTAACAAAGAAATTTTTTTTTTTGAATTTCAAAATAAAGAATAAATTTACAACACCAATTTTCAAATGACTAAAAATTAGGTGTCAAATACTTTTATTTTTTTTTCTCTTAAGATTTATATCTGTAAAATACAGTTTCTTATTTCTTGGCTTTTCTCATTTTTCACCGCACACCGAAAAATTATATACTTTTAACTCACTTTTTTAAAGTACAGCTATAAATTCATGAAAATAAAGATATACATATGCAACGTTAAAGTACATTAAGAGCTGAAAAAACTTACGTTTCCTGGAAAATTTACACTCTTTCTAGAAAAATGTGCTTTTAAAAAAAAAAAAAGAAGAAGAAAAAAATAGTTAAACAAGTTGCTTTGAAGATTGCAGGACAAATTCACACCTTTAGACAAAATGGGGAAAAAATATTTATGAACTCTATTCTTCATTTACTTTTTCCTACTTTTTCAGAACAATTTGTATTACAACAATTTTACACTGGTTATAATTTAGTTTTTCAGTTTTTGCTAATAATTTTGTTTGTATTTTTTTTTACTTAACCAATTCGTTTCCTTAATTTTTTTATTTCAAATATAGAATTTACTTTTTTGATTTTGCTGGTAATTTTTTTTTTTTATTTTTTACTTTAATTGATTTTTGTAAATAGGATTGTTCTTTTTTCTGCTACAAATTTGACTTTTACTACTTAAAAATATTGTCTGACCCAAATTTTACTTTTGCTACTAAAATTTTACTCTTGTCTGACCGAAATCTTACTTTTACTACTAAAATTTTCCTTTTTGTCAAATAGAAATTAATTGTTTCCATCTAAACAATTAAGACGATAAATAATGTCTTGTCTGACTAAAAATTGTTATTACTACTGAATTTTTTTACTAATGTCTGATTGAAACTTGTTTTTACTACTTTTGATTTTTTTACTATCGTCTGGCGTTAACTGTTCTTTTCTACTAACAAAAAACAATAAAATATATTTTTTTGTCTGACCTAAATTTGACTTTTACTACTTAAAAATTTATTATCGTCTAACCCAAATCATACTTTTACTACTAAAATTTTCCTTTCTGTCGAATAGAAATTAATTGTTTCCATCTAAGCATTCAAGAAATTAAATAAAGTTTTGTCTGACTAAAAATTACTATTACTACTGAAAATGTTTACTAGTGTCTGACTGAAACTTGATTTTACTACTTTCAAATCTTTTACTATTGCCTGACTGAAACATTTTTTACTACTTTAAAAACTGTTACTATATTGTCTGACAGAAACTTACTTTTACTACTAATTAAATTTTTACTATTTTCTATTTGACTATTTTGTTTAATTTATTTAGAGAAATCAATATAAAAAAAATTGTTTTGCCTGACCAAAATTTGACTTTTACTACTTAAGATTTTCCTAATGTCTGACATAAACTAATATTTTTTATACTTATTATAAATGTCAATAAAAAATGTTTCGCCTGACCCAAAGTTTACTTTTACTACTGAAAATTTTATTTTTGTCTGACCCAAAATTTGGGTTTACTACTGAAATTTTCATTCTTTTCTAATATAGAAATTATAATTGTTTTTATCTTTAAAATTGATGAATTAAACAGTGTTTTGTCAGAAATTTAGAATAAAAATAACTTTTACTACTGCAACTTAAGAACTGAAAAGCTGAAAAATAATATTGTCTGACTTAAATTTTCTTTGACTACTTTTCGTATTTTTACTATATTAACAGACAGAAACTAATCCTTTCTGTAGTTTAAAAAATTAATAAAAAATTATTCGTCTGACCCAAAATTGATTTGTACTACTGAAAAGTTAACTATTGTCTGACCCAAATCTTACTTTTACTACTAGAATTTTTCCTACTCTCTAATAGAAATTTTAATTGTTTTTATCTAAAAAATTAGTGAAATAAGCATTGTTTTGTCAGAATAAAAATGATTTTTATTACTGAAACTTAAGAACTGAAAAGCTGAAAAATAATATTGTCTGACTAAAATTTTCTTTGACTACTTTTCGTATTTTTACCATTATCAGACAGAAACTAATCCTTTCTGTAGTTTAAAAAATTAATAAAAAATTATTCGTCTGACCCAAATTTGACTTGTACTACTGAAAATTTTACCATTGTCTGACCCAAATCTCAGTTATACTACTGAAATTTCTACTACATTATTAACAACTCATTTTGCCTATACTTTGAAAAATCAAAAAAAAATTATTCGTCTGACCAAAATTTGACTTCCACTACTGAAAATTTTACTATTGTCTGACCCAAATCTTACTTATACTACTGAAATTTCTACTACATCAATTAATCTTTTCTATACTAAAAAAAAATCAATTAAAAATTATTCGTCTGAACCAAATTTGATTGTTCCAACTGAAAATTTTTAATATCGTCTGACCCAAATCTTACTTCTACTAATGAAATTTTCCCCGCATTTTCCAATTTTATAAATTTATGAATGAAACAAAGTTTAAATATAACAACTAATTGAAATTTCTCTTTACTATTGCTTTGAACATATATATTAATTTTTTTTCTCTTAAAAGAACATCACTATATACTGAATAATGTAATTTCTCATATATCGTGAGTTTGCACTTTTGCAGATAAACGAAACAAGCATAATTTCTAAATTACATACGTACAATATATGCGCATACAAGATATATACCTATATATATATATAGTTTTCTCTTTGAAGTTCTCTTCATTTTTCATTCTTTTTTCAATAAAATTGTTTCCCTAACGCGTGTATTTTATACTTTTTCGTTATTAAATCGCAAAAAGCTTGCAACAAAATGTAAATAGAATGTATCTACATATAAACGTGTATATAAAATATTTATGAAGCTAAGCCTCTGAATTCTGAAATTTCACTGAAATTAAATGAATGTCAAGATTTTAATTATAAATCCCCGTCTATATGTGTATAAATGTACAATATAATAATGAGTTTACTCAAAGTTTTAAAATATTTTATGTATATCGAAAGATTTATCCAAAAATATTTATTATGCATTTTTTAAATAGGAAATATTGTTTATTTTTACTTTTTTTTACTTGTTTTATTTATTAAATATTGTTTATTATTATTTATTTATTACATTATAACGTAGAGTGTTTATTACATTATAATATCTATATTTTATGTCTAAAATAAATAATAAATTCTACGGAATTTGCTATTAATTATTGTACATACTGAGAAAATTTTCTTTTAATCCAAAAATAAGGAACCAATTTAAAAAAAATATGTTTGAATTCAACATATTTTACAATTGGATTAAAAGTAATAAATTTTTATTGAATCAAACTTATTGTGTATTGAATCAAAATTATTATGCTTAATTCAAAAATAATTTTTTGTTGATTGTATTTAACAAAGATAATTATGTTGGACTCAAATATATTGTATTCTCAGTGTATATAATTCTAATAAATTATTTTTTATTTCTAATTATAATAGAATATTATTCTTATTAATTATTTCAAAATTTTTATTTCAAATTAAAAATATCAATTAATTTCTACTCCTCTAAATTTGAACTAGTAGAAATTTTCACTAATTTGGACTTTTCGCTTTTGAATTAATAAATTTTACTAATAAATAATAATTTCTACTAATAAATAGTAATTTTTACTAATAAATAATAATTTCTACTAATAAATAATAATTTCTACTAATTTATTAGTATGATTTACTTATTCAAAAGCAAAAATAAATCAGACACTTATTCAATTTAACATTTTTACTAAATTAAATTTAGAGAGTAATTATAGTAATATAATTGTGAATTAATTATTTTTATTTTTAATTAAAAATATAAATTAATTTCTAATCAATTATTATTTCAATAAATTATTTTAAAATTCGAATAAAAAATACTAATTAATTTGTCATTAATACCTAGTATAAAATTCCAATTAATTATTTTTAATTTCTAATTATTGTGAATGAAATACTTTTCTCTGTAAACAAGAATTTTTAATTTTTATATAAATTTGCTTATTATTTGTAAAAAAAAAATGTTTTTTTTTTTTGAAGGATAATTAGAAACAAGGCAAAAAATCATGAAACTTTTTTTCTTTTGTTAAAGATGATGAATATGGTCAAAAAAGTGTTTCTGTGATGATCGATGGTCAAGAGACAGAACTCGAAATAATTGATCATCCAGCCTCTGAGATGTCGGTGAGTTCATTCAGTAATTATTATTATTTGTGTATTTCTATAATCGTAGCTGTTAAATTTTGTAAATAATTTTTTATTATTAATATAGTGTATTTTATTTCTTTATTTCTTTATTTCTTTATTTCTTTAATCTTTATTTCTTTATATTTATTTATTTGCTTATTTATTTATTTATTTATTTATTTCTGTGAACAAAATACGGACTTTATTATTTTTGTAGCATTTTTTTAAAGTCCATTTATTACTAAAATAAATAACGAATAAAAAAAATTTGCTCGTTAATAAAAAAAGGGAGAACAAATTTAATACAAAAAATTTTAATATCGACTTTTGTTTAATTGTATATTTAATAATCTAACTTTTTACACTTTAATTTAATATTTACAAAAAAAAAAAATTGAAAACAAAATAATCAAAAACCATCTGATAAAATTGATATAAATAATAAGACAATAAAACCTAATTGTCCCTTAAAAGCTCGATTAGAAAGTAATTATCAGTTTGTATTTATAACCAATTGTTCAGGGTGAGTTCGATAACTATTAATATCATACGCATCATTATCCCTAACAGGTTCTAATGAAAGATTATTGACACAATATATGTACACTATACATCAGTTTAATGACTTGAATTCTCAAAAATTAAGGCAAAATTGAAGAAAATAATTATTAATTAATAAGTGAATATTTTTTTGTTTGTTCTTTTATTTTTAATTTTGTTAATCAATCAAAACGGATTTTTCTGAAATTAAAAATTTCCTATTTGCGAATGCTATTAATTAGTAATTATTGATTTTGTCACATATGTTCAATTAGTGACGTTTAATTTATATGGTATGTGAAAAATGAGCACACAGATAGCGTATAATGAAAAGTTACTGACAAAAAAAAAAATCTCGATAACTGATAAAAAAAAATGTTTCCAATTAATACTAATTTTTGTAATTTTTTTAATTTATATTTTTGCAATTTTTCTTGTTTATTTATTCAAATTCACGGGCGCAAAGCCAATTAGTAACGTAACAATATTTTAAGATCAATTATCATTTTAATATTTTTCTAAATTAATTTTTGTTAAATTGATTTTTTAATTCATTTTTGTAATTTTTTTAAAATTAATTAATTCATTTATTCATTTTTGTAGTTTTATTTATTTTTGTAATTTGTTGAAATTATTGTTTGTATTTTTTAATTTAGTTTTATAATTTTAAAAAATTTATGTTTTTTAAATTTATTTTTAGAATTTACTTTATTAAATTTATTTTTATAACTTGTTTTTTAAAATTATTCTATTGTAAATTTTGTCAAAATGCGAAATAAAGGAATTTTGTTTTTATAGAAAAAAATTGATCTCATACTGTTTGCGTATATATATTATAATTTTTATTCATTAAATGAAGAAAGATTTTCTCATTTTTCTTGCGTTGGAAATTTCATCTCCCTGTTCTTATCTTTTGTACACAGATATATATTATCCAGACAAAAGAAAATTTCATTTATTACCTTCAACTTCTTTTTTTGGCAAAGTAAAAGCGCGCTTAGTGTCTTTTTTTCTCAGACACAGACTTTTCATCAACTTTTTTTCTCCAGTTATCAAAAGATTAAAGATGCTTCTGGTTATTATACAATAATACACTTTTTCGAGTCATTATTTATTTATTGTATTTTGAAAAAAAATAATTTATCAACCCGTTTGACTCTCACTTTTATTTTCACTTCTTTAAAAATTTTTTATTTTCACTTTTTTCAGTAAATTTCTTATCAATTATTTTATTTTTATTTTTCTAATCCCTTATTTGATTTGTGTATTTGAAAATATTTTTATGTTTAAAAATAAGTTCGTTTGAAAATATTTTTTATGCTTGAAAATAGTTTTATTTTCTTCATTCTTTATATTTGAAAATATTTTTTATACTTGAAGAAATATTTTAATACCAATTTTTTATACACATGAAAAAATATTTTTCCTTTCTTAAAAATTTTTTATTTACATTACATTTTATTTTTTTAATACCAACTTTTTCATATTTGAAAATATTATTATTTATAAACATGAAAAAATATTTTTCCCTTCCCAAAAAAAAAGAGTAAAAATTTAAAAACAGGATACATAAAAAAACTCCTAAAAGGATTTTTGTTGAAAGAAAATAAGTTGAGTGGATATAAAGGAAAATGGTTTAGAAAAAAAAAATATGAAAGAAAATTCGAGAGGGAAAATATATGAGAAAACGTAAAAAAAATTTCATCTGTTAATTTTTTGTTTAAAAATTATAAATTAATTGAATGGACAATGAATTTGAAGGAAAATCGATAATAAAACTGATTTTTAATAGATTTTAATTTTAAAAAATTTTAATTTATTTTTAATATTTAATTTTTTTATTTTTAAATAAAAGTTTTGAAAATATGTAAAAAATTTTTATTGATTTGTTGGCAAAATGGAAAAAATAGCTTTTCGAGAAACTATTGAATATAAATTCATAAGCACACTGTCTCTTGTGTCCTATTTTCTCTAATATCCTTATCATAGAGAACGATTTAATGTCTGCTTTTAGTGTCGTGAGAAAGGCAGTTTGTAAAGTGAAAACTGAAACTAACATCTATTTCGATTAACTTTCAACACATCTGTATTTAGGTTCACTTATAAATAGTAGAGGGGGAAAATATGAAAAAATAATTACTAAGAAAACACCCTCTACGTGAATTTATAAATATTGCAGGCAATTAATTCACAAGGCAAAAAAATTCCACCTTTTTTTAATAAAAAAAAATTTTTAGCTTAAATATAAAAATTTAATTCAAGAAATTATTCTTTGTAACTATTTTTTTTTATTTAATTTCTTACGTAATTTGTTATTCTATTTTTTTAAGTTTTCTTTTATTGCTCAATTTTCCATGTGATTATTTAATTTTTTTACGTTTCTTTTATTGCTCAATTTTTCATGTAAATATTTTTAGGTGAATTTTTTTACGAAATTTTATTATTCAATTTGTTAATTTTTTTAGGTTTCTTTTATTGCTCAATTTTCCATGTAAATATTGTTTAGTAAATTTTTGTTACGTAATTGTATTATTCAATTTTTTTAGGTTGTTCCTTATTTAATTTTTTTATGTAAATTTTTTAGGTGAATTTTATTTTTATTTTTCCATGTAATTTTATTATTTAATATTTTGTATTTATTTGTATTTAAATTTTTTACATTCAATTTTCTTGTGTAATTTTTGAATTTTTTTGTATATTTATATTTTATTATTTGATTTTTTATGACAATTTTGTTGTTTTTTCTTATTCAATTTTTTTTATGTGAATTTGTTTAGGTAAATTTTATTTTTCTATGTAACTTTATTATTCAATTTTTTCTATTTTATTTTTAATTCAATTTTTTTATTCAACTTTTTTAAATTTATTTATTTTTTTATTTAAATTTTTCCATTTATTTCTTTATGTAATTTTTTTTATTTAATTTCTAAGTAAAAATTTTGTATCATTCATGTTAAATAATACCAATAAAAAATTTGCTTAAAGAATTTTTTGATTGTGAAAAAATTTAAATTATTAATAATTACAATTTTTTAATTAAACTATAAAAATAGTTTCACTGTAATTTTTTTTAATTTTCTGAATTTTTTTTATATTTTTCCGAATTTTTCTCAAGTTTTTTTTGTTTCTTTTTCTCTGAAAGGTTGAAACATTCTGTTCCACGTATAATCCTGACGTGTACGTAGTCGTCTACTCGGTGGTTGACAGAAGAAGTTTGAAATTTGCTGAGGAGACTTTACTACATTTATGGAAAAGCGATTACATGGCTTCGCACGGTGTCATTCTCGTGGGAAATAAAGTTGATCTCGAGAGGAAACGAGAAGTTCCATCCATGAGTGAGTTATTAAAAAAAATTACAATTTTTTTACTAAAATATTTTCATAAAACTAATTTAAATAAAATTTTTCTCTCCCATCGATTATTTCGAAAAAAAAAAAATTTCTTCATTATAAAACTAAAAGAATAAAAATCAAAGAAAAAGAAGAAAATAAAAGTAAAAAAAAGAAAATTAAATTAAAATAAAAAAATAAAATTAAAATTAGAAAATAAAATCAAAATAAGAACAAAATTTTTGTACTCAAATATTTTATAGAGAAATTAATTTAATTTCAATAAAATATTTTTTCTTGTCGATTATTAAAAATAAAAAATTTTCTTCTATCAATTATAAAATTAAAAGAAACGAAATAAAAATTTAAAGAAGAAAATAAAATTTTGCTATACCTATTCGTGAATTAACAATGAAAAATGAGAGACAAAAAATTAATTAACTATAAAAACACCTGGTTTTTCTATAAATTAGACATTTCATGATAAAATCAATATACATAGTGGGTCGAAGGATTGCAAACAGCTGCGGCTGCAAATTCATCGAAACTTCATCTGGCTTAGCTCATCACGTTGACGAGCTTCTAGTGGGAATATTGGCTCAAATTAAATTGAATCCACAACGCGATCGGGACCAAGCAACGAGAAGACGAAGGAGCAAAAATAGAAAAAAAATTCTCAAACATCTTTTAGGTTTTAAGCGAAAAACCAAAAGTTGTGAAAATCTTTTTATCTTATAACAATTTCAGAAAATAATAATACCCATAATAATCGACTCGAAATTGCAAAAAAAAAATAATTTCATTTCCTAAAACAAAAAAAAATAGTTAAAAAATACTTTTTATTTTAGAAAATCTAATAATTATTACCTATAAAATTAATTATTACCCATAATAATCATAATTATTTTACCTAATTAATAATTAATTTTGTAACTAATTTTTAAATATTTTAATATTTGATTTTTAACTATTAAATTAAGTTACAATAGTATTGATTAAAAATAATTTTTATTATTTTATTTAATTATTATTATATTTTTAGTATTTTAAATTTTTAACATATCTATTCAAATTTAATTTTTGATTTAAATTTCCCAATTTTCCAAATTAGATATTTTCATTCCTTTTCTTTGTCTTCTTGGAAAAAAAATTAAAGTATTCCTAAAACAAAAAAAATTCTACAGTATAATATTCAAATGCTGTAAAAACGAATTAAATGATAATTATAATAAATACCGAATGCAAATTAATTTCGAAAGGGAAAATGTAAAAATTATATATTCTTGTAACAGGAAAATTCTACTTTTTAAGAAAAAAATTCTCTACAAAGAGAATAAATTTTAGAAATTGCAATGCTGGGAATTGTACATAAATATACATATTTAAATGTCTTTCCATTCAGAGAAAATTTTTAAACTTAAATATTGAGAATATTTTCCCCAGTTTTTAAAAATTTTAGGCACTAATATAATTTTAGTAATAATTTATTATTAACTATTATTTAATATAATCAGTATAATTAATATAATTAATATAACTAATTTAATTAATCTAATTGGTCTAATTAATCTAATTAATCTAATTAATAAAATTAATTTAATTAATTCCGGGAAAATTCAAATAATTTAATTAGTGTAATTAATCTAATTATTCCATTAATAATAATTTTTTTTTTTTAAATTTTTTGCGAATAAAATGTTCTTTCATACAATAAATGAAATTATTTTTTTAATTCAGGTAAATATTCACTTTAGTTTCAAAATTACGTTAATATTTACAAAATTTTCGTTGCATCGAAACAACGAATTAAAGTTAAAAAAAATTCACTTTACAATTAGAGTAAAAATTATTACCTACAATTAACATTAAATAAGATTTTTTTCCAGTAGTGAAAAAAAGAGAATATTTACCAGAATTTGTCGAAAAAAGAAACAAATTTTGTAACTATTTATTCAGTTTTATTTTAAATTCTTTTAGAATTTCAATTTTCAAAATAAATTCCACAGAAATTCGTAATAATTGATAAAATTTAATTAACAAAATTAAAAAACCAAAAATTAATCATAAAATTAATTTTGTAAATAAATATTAGATTTATTGGAAATTTATAATATTATAGATATTTAATTTCGAAAGGGAAAATGTAATATTTAGTATTTCAATAAATATTTAGGTATTTCAATAATATTTAGATATTTAAAAAATGTATATAGCTAATAAATAATAGTTACCGAAAAAAAAAATTCGACACAAAGAATTACAACATAAAAATAAAATTAGCATCTACTATTTAATAATAATTTAAGATTTTAATTTTTTCTCTAAAGAAAAAAATATTCTAAAGAAAACATATTTTTTTCCTATTTATTCTAGAGAAATTTTTAATTTTTGTTCGTAATACAGCTTTAGAGCTTGAATAAAAAAAAGAAGGGAAAAAAATAGGAAAAAAGTTGGTCAAGATTGTAATCTAGGAGACGATCGGTTCATTAACCATTGTGCTCTAAAGCGTTCTTTTATTGCGACCGGAACGTCGTCATCGCTTTTTTTTAAGGGTCTTTTGTCTTATGTACTTGACTCCTAACTGAAGCGTATACTAATGAGAAAGACTTTTTTTCCCCTTTCAAAAATTTCTAATCAAATTGTATTGTATTTTATAATTCTAATTCTATTGATATAAATATATTTAATCATTTTCCTTTTGAATTCAATTTTTAATTCTGCAATTTAAATCGTTTAGGATTCTAATTTTAAATTATTGTTTTCTTCAAATTTGAATGGAGAGAAAATATCTTTTAGTGAATTAAAGAATAAATTTATAATTAAAAAATAGTTTCTAATTTGAAAATTAATTTCTAACTGAAAATTAATTTCTAACTGAAAATTAATTTCTAACTGAAAATTAATTTCCAACTGTAAATTAATTTCTAACTGAAAATTAATTTCTAACTGAATATTAATTTCTAATTGAAAACTAATTTCTAACTAAAAAATAATTTCTAATTAAAAAATAATTGACAATTAAAAAATAATGTATAATTAAAAAATGACTTATAATTGAAAAGTAATTTATAATTAAAAAATAATTTAAAACTGAAAAATAATTTATACTTTAAATATAATTTATATAATAATTACAGTTAAAGGAAAGTAAACTAGTAGTAAACTATTTAAGAATGTAAAAAATTGTGTGAAATGAAAATAAATTATAATTTCCATTGAAAGAGGACCAAAAATAATAAAATACAAAATTGAAAAATCAATTATTATTATTAAACAAAAACGTTTAGTATTTAAAAAGAAATCGTAAATTTCTAGAATTGATTTTCAACCTGAAAAACATAATTTAACACTGCAATGTCAAATAACTTACAATAATAATGATAATAATAAAATAATAATATAATAATTATAATTATAATAAAATATAGAAATTACGTTTTTAAAATTAAAATTAAAATTTTCTTTTTCAATTCTTACAAAATTTTTCTATTTGTATTTATTTGATTGTTATGAAAAGTCATTCGTGAGTGATGATGCAAAATTGCGAATTAGAAAAAAGTGAAAAAAGCTACGAAAAAAGAAATCATGTTTAATTATAATAAAAATACATATTGTATAAATATACCTGCATATCCATTGTATTATATAACATGTTTACTGTATCAAAAAATATATATTCATGTAAAACTACCTTTCCTAACATTATAAAGACTATATTAATTATTGAGTCACACTTATTTATTCCTTTTCAAATTTTTAATTATTTTTTGAATTTTACATCTTTTAGGGCTTTAACTTTTCAAATTTATTATTTATTACTGCTTTTATTATTTCTATTATTATTATCATTATTATTATTTTTTTATTGTTATTTTTATTTGTATTATCATTATTATTTTTACTGTTATTTACAATATCATTTTATTATCAATTATTATTTATTAACTAGCAAATGTTACAAAAATTCAATTATTTTTTACAAAATTTTAATAAATCCTTCGAAACAATTCAATTATTTTTTTTAAATAGTAAAATCTTAGCAAGAATTCAATTATTTTTATAAATAATAACATTTTTCAGAAGAATTTAATTATTTTCAACAAAATTTTAATCATATTTTAAGAAAGAATTCAAATATTTTCTAAAATTATAATAAATCCTTCGAAACAATTGAATTATTTTTTTAAATAGTAGAATCTGTGCAAAAATTTAATTATTTCCAAGACAATTCCACGAAAGAATTCAATTTTTTTTCTTAATTCGGTATAGAATTGTTCAAAAGAATTTAATTATTTTCTAATAATAAAATTCTTCAAAGGAATTCAATTATTTTCATAAATATTAAATGTTTCTGATGAATTCAATTATTTTCAATACAATTTTAATAAAATTTCTCGAAAGAATACAATTATTTTTAAAAATATTATTTAAATTCAATTATTTTCAACTATATTCTTCGAAACAATTTAATTCTTTTTATAAATTGTAAAATTTTTGTCAAGAATTCAATTATGCTTGTAAATAATAAAATTCTACTGAGAAATTCAATTATTTTCAACACAATTTTAATAAAATTCCTAGGAAAAAATTCAATTATATTCAAGATAATTTTAGTAAAATTTCTCTAACAGGTTCAATTATTTTAAAAAATTGTAATAACATTTTTCTAAACAATTCAATTGTTCTTTTAACTTTTAATCAAAAATTTTAATTCTTCAATCAAAATTCTTTGTAAATTTTAATTATTTTCAAAATTTCCAATTGAAATTACTTCAAAAAATTACATTATTTTTACGAAATTTAATGAAATTCTTAAAAAAAATGAAATTATTTACAAAAACTGTAATAAAATTATAGAAAAGAATTTAATTTTCTGTGAGTAATTTCACTAGAATTTAATTAGGAAAATCGTTAATTACAAATTAATAATAAATACGATTATTTTAAAAACTTAAAAGAAATTCTTCAATTAAAATTCAATTATTTTCAAAATTTTCAGTAAAAATTATTCAAAAAACTTCACTATTTTCAAGAATATTGAAATAAATTATAAATTCTTCAAAACAACTCAATTATTTTAAAGAATTTTACTAAAAATATTTCCAAGAATTAAATTATTTTCAATACAATTTTAATTACATTTTCTCGAAAGAATTCAATTATTGAGGAAAAAGTTGATAAAATTCTTGAAATGAATTCAATTATTTTAAAATTTTTTTTATAAATACTTCACAAGAATTCAATGATTTTCAGTACATTAATTTTAAAATTGAAAACTTTTGAAAAGGAAAATTATTTCAAAAATTAGAAAACGAATAAGCAAACAGCGACTAACTCCAAACTGCGAACAGATTACTGGAATACAACGATTATTAATATAGAAGATAATAAAAAAAAAGATTAGAATAATCATTTTTAGGTAAAAAGAAAAAAATACTTTTGTAAAAATTATTTATAAATTTTATCCTTACTATTAGCAGTAGTAATCAATCATTTACAATTAATATTATTTCAATGTTCAGATGGTTGAAAATGAAAATTCAAAATTATGATACAGTATAAATAAAAAATTGAATTTTACTCACATAATCTATTTAACAGTAATACTGACAATTCTAATGTCATCATAAGGTTTGTCTGTTTTCGGATTTGTTTTAACTTGACTAATATTCTGTACAACTTCCATTCCTTTGACAACTCTGCCAAAAACCGTGTGTTTATTATCCAACCACGACTGAAAATAAAATTCAATTTTAATCACAAGAGTATAAAAAATATAAAAAATGTACCCAAAAAAAAAATAATAACAAACATACCGTTGGCGTGAGTGTGATAAAAAATTGACTTCCATTCGTATTGGGTCCGGCATTTGCCATACTAAGCGTATAGGGTCTATCGTGCTTTAAATGTGGTTTAAATTCATCTTCGAATTCACCGCCCCATATACTCTCGCCACCAGTTCCCGTCCCAGTTGGATCTCCGGTTTGAATCATAAATGTCTTCATGACCCGATGAAATATGTGATTATTGTAGTAACCATTTTTCGAGTGTACACAAAAATTTTCAACAGTCTTAGGCACATCTTTACTGAAGAAATTCAAATGAATATCGCCCATTGTTGTATGAACAATTGCATTGTCATAAATTCTTTGCATATTCGTGGCCTCTGTCGCTGAAATAATATCCTCCTTCGATGGTTTTTCATTGAACACATCACGATCACAATCTTGACTCTTTGTGTCCTCGGGCTCACGTCTTGTAAATAGATAGAAACGACTTTTTTTCAAAGCCGTACAAAATAGCGTTGGATCTGCTTTATTCAATTCTAATGTGGAATTTTCCGATGCTTCCATTTCTACACTTACAGCGCCCGCTGGTTTTTTTGCTCTTCCCTTTTTTTAAATATAATTAAAAAAATATTCGTTAATTTCTAAATTACAAAAAGCATAACATTTTACTTAAAACTATAAATTAAATTTTTCATATAACTATAAACATGAAGATGATCGACTGATAAAATCATTATTTCATATTATAAGAATTATTGTTACTGTAACTTCTACAAAATTATTTTCCTCAATTCAAAATTCTTCTATAAATCAAATATTTTTAAATAATTTTTGAAAAAATATTTTGACAATTTTTAAATCCATTTGTTTACAATTCAATTTTACGAAATTTCAATTATTAGTAAATTCTTCAATAAAATTATATATTAAAAAATAACAACTTCAAAAAATTACAAAAAAAAAATTCAATTAAACATTTTGAAAAAATTAATTTTACAGAATTTTTAGTTAAGATTTAAATTTTCAAAGATTTTAATTTGAAACCTTTTCAGAATAAATAATAACAATTCTACAGAAGAATTCCATTATTTCTAAAAATAGTAATTGCAAAAATTCAATTATTTTCAACAAGATTTCAATAAAATTTCAGGAAAGAATTCAATTATTTTTAAAAATTTAAATATCCTTGCAAAAAAATTCAATTATTTTCAATAAAATTAAACTAAAAAATCCAATTTTTATCTTAATTCGTTATAAAATTTTTCAAAAGATTTCAATTATTTTCTAAAATTGAAATGAATTCTTTAAATAAAAAATTGTTTTTTTAAATAGTAAAATTCTTTGCAAAACTCCAATTATTTTCAATACAATTATAATAATATTTCGTGAAAAAATTCAACTTTTTTTAATTTTTAATAATTTTGTATGAAAAAATTCTATTATTTTCTAAAAATTCACGCTATAATGCTTTTAATATTCAATTATCTAAAATTTTAACTAAAATTCATTTTTAAATTTATATTATTCATAAAAATAATTGAATCATTGCGAAAAAATTTATAAAAAAATTTGCAAATCATTTAATTCTTGCAAACAATTTTATCAAAAAATTTGATAATTGAATACCTTTGAAGAATTTTTTTTATTTCTTTAAAATAAAATAATAATAATAATAATTTCTTTCTTTTGTTCAAGAATTTTATTATAATTTTTGAAAATAATTGAATTTTAAAGAAGAATTTTATTCTTTATAAAAATAATTGAGATTTTGATGAGAATTTAAAAAAATGTTTGAACATAATTGAATTTTTGCCAAGAATTTTATTACTTTTGAAAATAATTGAATTTTTCCAATCATTTGTAACTTCTCAAAAATTTTTCAAATTATATAGTTAAATTTACGAACTTTTTTTGCTTTTTCAATTAAATTACGAACTTTACAGAGCTTTTTTTTAAAAAAAAACTGACTTTTACTAACTTTAAACAAATTTATGGACTTTTACGGTATTTACGGACCTAGTTCGAGCCTTGCAAAAAGGATAAAATTAAAAAAATTGTTGAAAGAAATAAAAAGTATAGAAGAAAAAAGTTCCTTACTTGAAAAAGTGCCAAGTGCATAGGACGAATATTCTCCGGTTTCGCCAAAACCCTAATACATCGATTGGTGTAAATATTTACGAGTTTAATTCCAAGCATTGTACTGTAAAGAACGATATAGCCAGATTCGTCGAATACAATGTTCCCGAGATTCGCTTCTGTTTTGTCCAACTCCCTCTCAACAGCCATTCTATTCAAAAATAAATAATAAAAGTTTAATAATCAAATAATCAATAATAAAATTTTGAATTTATTTATTTGTTTTAAAATTTTTAATATAATTTATCAATCAACTAGGATCGACTATTTATTTATCAATTTATTGTCATCGACTTTAAATGAATATAATTTATAGTCATTAGAAGAGAAAAGAATTAAAAGTTCCATAAAATGAATATCGTACCTACGACCGAATTCCATGTTCGGTAATTGCAGTGTTGTTTGCTGAAGTTCCGTGTATCTTTGAAGACTCTCGTCAAATACACGATACAATTTACCGGTGAGAAAATGAAATATTCTCACACGTCTATCGCGATTGAGCGAGGCGAATTTCTTTCCATCTGGAGATATTGCCAAACCACAGGGGTATGTTTTATTCTTGGCAAATTCAAATAAATCCGTATCTAATTTCGAGTCGAATTTAACACACTTTGGAAATTTGTACTCCAATTTTGGTCCTGTCCAATACTCCAATATTCCAGCTTTGTCAACCGATATACATGTTTCGTAGATTGCGTTGTACTGTAAATTAGAATAATTAGAATTTACAAGCTAATTTGTCTTTAATTGTAAAATTATTCGAAAACATCAATAACTTGATTTTTAAATAAATAATTAATCATTCTTATTTTTACGTAGAAATTAAGATTTTCAAAACATTCAAATTCAAACAAGTATTTGTTATAAAACATGAAGATATCGATTGCTCCGAGTCGAAGACTCGGATAAAATCATAATTTTATATTACATATAAGAATATTGTTACTGAAACTTCACCAAAATTATTTTCATCATTTCAATTCAATTATTATTTTCTATAATTTTTAATTAAATTTAATTACAAATTTTTTATTTACAAATACAAATTTTTGAATAATATCATAATAAAAATTTTAAAAATTTTAAAAATTTAATATAATTTAATATAAATAACAATCTTTGGAAGAATCTCATTATTTTTATAAATAGTAATTGCAAAAATTCAATTATTTTCAACAAAATTTCATTAAAATTTCACGATAGAATTCAATTATTTTCTAAAATTTTAATAGATCCTTCGAAACAATTAAAATACTTTTTTAAAAAAATTAAAAAAAAAAAAAATTTTTTTTTTTTTTTTTTTTTTAAAAATCCTTGCAAAAAATTAATTATTTTAAAACAAAATTTAACCAAATAATCCAATTTTTGTCTGCATTCATTATAAAATATTTCAAAATAAATTCAGTAATTACTTTTTAAAATTCTAATAAATCCTTGGAATCAGAAATTATTATTTTAATAAATAGTAAAATATGAAAATAAAATATTAGAAAATTCGACGAGAATTTAATTATTTAAATTCAAAAATAAATAATTTATTCAATAATTGAACGTTTCTTAAACTTAAATTCTCATAAGGAATTTTATCAACAAATTTTTAAATAATTGAATTCTTTCGACGAATTTTAATAAAATTTTTAAGAATAATTACCTACATTTTTCAAGAAATTCGATTACAATTGTATTAAAAATAATTAAAATTCTGCCAATGAGTTTTATTATGTATAAAAATAATTGAATTATTGCGAAGAAATTTATAAAAAAAATTTGTAAATAATTAAATTCCAATGAAATTTTTATTATTTATGGAAATAATTAAATTTTTGCGTAGAATTTTATTAAAATTATTTTTTAAATAATTGAATTCTTTTAGAAAATGTTATTAAAACAGAAGATATTGAAAATAATTGAATTGAAGGAAATTTTTGAGAAGAATTTTATTATTTATAATAATAATCAAAATTTTGCCAAGAATTTTATGAAAATTTTTCAAAATAATTGAATTTCTGAAAAGAATTTTAATAATTTTGAAAATGATTGAATTTCTGCAATCATTTGTAATTGCTTCAAAATTCAATTTGTTTTAGTGTTTTTCATTAAAATTCTTCTATAAATCCATTGTTGTTAATAATTAATTAAATAAATATTAAAAAATTTAACTAATTTCAGAAAAATTTGAATTATTAAAATTTTTCAAAAATCTAAGTTCTTTAAAATGTCTAATTAAATTCATTCAAAATCGAAATTTTCTAAAATTTGAAATTGAAACCTTTTGAAGTTGATCTATTTATGAAGATTGTAAACTCAACTTTTTTAGAATTCAATTAGGTTTGAAATATTGAAGTAAAATTATTCATTAAATAATTTATAAGTAATTATTTTGATGATAGTTCTTCAAAAATTAAGTTATTTAAAAAGAAATTATTGACAGAAATATAAAAAATTGAAGGTTTTGTATTAGAATTCGTTGTAATTTCATAGTTTATAAAACAAACAAAAAGACACCAAAATTCAGAATTTTCTTATGAATTTTAAGAGTTTAATTTCCAGTACTTTTAGTAAAAAATCCCTAACTTTTCCCTGATTTTCCTGAACTGTAGTAACAATTATTTAATAGAATTAGTAATAATTAATTATAATTAATAATTTACCTTTAACGCTACGACTGGTTTTGTGTGCAGTTTCTCAAAAATATGCAAAGGTTCCGAATTTCCCACTGCATCGTAAACGTAAATTTTATTTGAATCCTGATCAGCTACTGCAACTGCAGGAATAGCATCGCCATCGGAATAAATCCACTCAGCGCATGAAGGTATGTAGTTTAAATTTAATATATTAATCATGTCTATAAAGAAAAAGAGAATCAACAAATACATAAAATAGTATCTCAAAATATTTCAACAAGTATTTAAAGTATTCTGTATAAAAGGATATTGTCCCTTTTATTACTTAAATAAATAAATAAAGAATAAATAAAATTAAACTTCAACTTATACTAAAAATAAAAAATTATTACCAAAATTAATTACGTCAAAGACTTTCATTGTTTTGTCATTACTAATTGTACAGGCGTGAACTCCATTACTGCTTGAACATAATGCGACAATGTTCGACCTATAGTGAGCACGATAATGTTTTACAAATTCTATCAGTTCTTCTTGTTTCTTCCAAAATTTAATACTACCATCACAACTACCAGTTATCACAAAATTCGTTCTGCTGAAATACGAAAAAAGATTTATTTTACGAGAACGATTATTGTAATCGTAGACAGATAAATTCTTAAGTATGAATTTAATTAATCAACTTAATTATTTAGTATTAATAATGAATTTAGTTAGTAAATTTAGTTTTAATTATGAACTTACTTTGTCAACAAAACGTGAGTAATAACATCTTTGTGCATATAACTTTTTTCGTAAGTTTCACTGCATGGCAGGTTGTCAACATAAACCCTCTCGTATTCCAAAACTAAATTATTTAAAAATAGGAAAAAGGATACAATTTTATAATAAAATTAGAGTAAATTACTGTATTTAATAACTCAGGAGTTTATAGGTTATGTTAGACAAACCTCGTTTTTTCTTCACAGGCGCAGCTTCTGACGGTAATGGACCAATCCATTCTTCTTCACTATCACTGTGTTCTCTTTTTTCACTACTCATGTTAAAAACAATAGTTTCTAATATTCTATTTTCTAAATTTAATAAACTTTTATTATTATTTGTGTTATTTTTGTTTACTATTGGGCACTCACGTCACATTTCCAGAAGCCCAGGGATGGGAAGCTAACTTTCAAAACATTACGCGTCCATAACGGCTGATTTACAATTTCCTAAAGCTCTATTCATCAATTCAGTCATATTTCACATCATCCACCGGAGACTGGACATTCCCAATTCTGATTTAAATTTAATGATTAACGTAGTGAACAGTAACCAGATTTCCGGTCAAAAGAAGGACTCGTGTCGCATGCAAACCCCATGCGGTGTCTTGCTGTTCTGTTGCGAATGGTGCATTTAATTTTAAATAACTGTCGGTGTTGCCTGTAAATTATCATTAAAGACTTTATTTCTATTATCACATAAACATAATGGCCGATTTAGATGATTTTTTCGCGAAAAAAGATCGCAAAAAAGCGAAGGGAAAAAAATTCACAACCACCGAAGAGATAGCAAAAAAATTGGAAGAAACTGGAAAGCGTATTGAAAAACCAAAACCTAAAGAAAAACCAACAAATCCCGAGGGTGAAGAAGTACAGCAAGTTGAGGTAATTTGTTTATTATTCGGTTAGAAAAGAAAAAAATTATCTTTTATCATTTGTAACCTCATTTCGAAATACCATTAGAAAGTGGATTTCGGCCATTGCCATGTTTGATCTCGCAAACGTCACTCCGAATTGTCGAGAAATCGACACAATTCAGAGGAGACCCCCTCATGGAACGATCATTGAAAATTTTTACTCAACCTAAAGCCGGTTGTTACATAAGTTTTCAGCTACTTTCAAGTTCTTTAAAACAAAAAAATCCTTAATTTACCCATTGGATATGTTTTTACTTTAGTCTATTATTCCTTTTAATAAATTAATTTTCTCCCCTTTAAATTTAATCAAAATTATTATTTTAATATTTTTTTTTGAGAATATAATATTAATTATGTGTAAATAGTATTTTTCTACTATTCAATAATTATTAATTCTAGCGAAAATTTCAATGTTTAGATTACAAATCGATAAGGTAAATTTCACATATGTTTAAAAACCATTTTTTTTACCGAGGAATATTTTACAGGAATATTTTTTACAAATGAAATTTTTACTCCAGTAAAACTTGAATTCTATTTAAAACTTGATTTTGTAAATTTATTGCAAATATATTGTAAATTCAGGGTTGCCACAGGTCAGGGAATTCAGGGAAAAGTCAGGGAAAGTAAAATTGGTCAGGGAAGTCAGGGATTTTTACTAAAAGTACTGGAAAAATTGAATTTTTAAAATTCATGAGAAAACTGATTTTTTTTTCTTTTTGCCATGTAAACTATGAAATTACCACAAATTTTAATACAAAACCTTCAATTTTTTCTATTTCTGACAATAATTTCTTTTTAAATAACTTAAATTTTCAAAAACTATCATAAAATTATGACTTATAAATTATTTTATGAATAATTTTTACAATTTTCATAAATACTAGATTGATAGAAGAATTTTAGTTAAAAATACTTTTAAAAAAATTGGATTTTGAAAGAGTTACAAATAATTACAGAAATTCAATTATTTTCAAAAGTTACAAAAATTCTTCGCAGAATTTCAATTATGTTCAAAAATTTAAAAAAAATTCTCATAAAAATTACAATTATCTTTATAAATAATAAAATACTTCATCGACATTCAATTATTTTTAAAAGTTTTAATAAAATTCTTGACAAAATTCCACAGGAATTCAATTATTTAAAATACAAAATTTTATAAAATTTTTCGAAAAATATCAATTATATAAAAAGATTTTTATAAAATTTTTTCAGGAATTAATTATTTTTATAAATAATAAAATTCTTCACCGAAATTCAATTACTTTTATAAACTTGAATAAAATTCGTTGTAAGAATTCAATTATTTATATAAATAATGAAATTCTTCACAGAAATACAGTTATTTTTATAAATTTGAATAAAATTCGTTGAAAGAATTAAATTATTTTCAAAATGTAATAAAATTCTTCGCTAAAATCCAATTATGTTCAAAAATTAAAAAAAAAATTCTTGTTAAAATTCCAAGTAACTTTATAAATAATAAAATTCTTAGGAAAATTTAAATTATTTATAAATAATAAAACTCATCGCAGTATTTTAATGATTTTTTATACAATATATATATTTTAATTAAATTCCACGAAAACTGTAATTATTCTTAAAAATTTTATTAAAATTTGTCAAATTAAATTCAATTATTTAAAAATTTATTGATAAAATTCTTTATGAGAATTCAATTTTAACGCAAACATTCAATAATTCAAAAAATTATTTATTTTTTAATTTAAATAGTTGAATTTTTCTAGAATTTTCTAATAAAAAAAATGGATTTAAAAATGAATTAACGAATAATCGATTTATTTATTATTTATGAAAGTAATTGAATTATTGCAACGAATTTTATTACATTTTTTTTAAATAATTGATTTTTTCTTTGAGAAATTGTACTGCTTGTAAAAATAATTGAATTCTTGCGAAGGATTTTATTAGGATTTTTGTAAATAATTAACTTATTTTGGATAATTTTATGGTAATTTAAATTATTACAAAACATGGAAAAGGCGATCACTCCGAGTCGAAGACTCGGAGAGATCGCCTTCTTCATGTTTTGTAATAATATTCTTATAAGTTGTTGAATTTCAAAAAGGTTTGAATTTGAATGTTTTGAAGAATTTTAATTCCTACAGAAAAATAATAATGATTAAATATTTATTTAAAAAAGAAGTTATTGATGTTTTTGAATAATTTTACAATTAAAGAAATTTGTAAATAAATGTAATAGAACATTTTTTCTTGATTATCTAATAATTTTTAGAGAGAATCAGAATATTCTTTAGGGTCAGGGAAAAAGGGAAAATTTTTTCTGGAAATCAGGGAAAAGTCAGGGAAAAATAAAATTAAATATTTGTGGCAACCCTGAAATTGATTGTAAATTAATTTTTTTTTATGTAAATTTTTCTATAAATAGGAGGAAGATGAATGGAGAGAATTTGAGGAGGAAAAGAAGGATTATTCGGGATTGAAGATTGGAAATTTACAAGTAACCGAATCGACGGATGCTGAATCGGACGATGGCCGAGGTACAGGTGATAATAGTTCGGATGGAGAATCAGGAGAACCCGGCAACAAACACAGTGGACCTTGGAAAAAGCCTGAATTACCACCACAAACAGAAGTTGAACCCGAAGTCCAACAGAAACCAGAAAAGCAAGTCACCAGCAGTAGTTATAAAGCTCCGCATTTAAGGAATCAATCATCATCAGTAAATAGTCCGCGACAACGAGCAAGGAACATTGCACCAGATATTAAGAGCGAGGAATATTTTCCAAGTTTAAGTTCAAAACAGCAACAGAGTAATGAACCTTCCGGACCATGGGGCGTCAGACGGTAATTTTTTTACATTAAACGATTTTTTTTTTCTAGTCCACTTTATTAATTAATTAATTAATTACCTAACTAACTAATTAATTAATTAAATAATAAATCAATTAATTAAGTAAAAATAAATAAATTAAAACGCAATGTTCACTGTGTTAATTTATTTTCATTATACAATGTAATATTATGCAAATTTTTATTTTCATATATCAACTTTAATTTTTAAATATGATTTAAGATTTAAAATATAAAAATATTAACTAGCTTTAATATTAATTAGCTTTAAACTGCGAACAGACTACTGTAATTGAATTTTATTCAATTATTAATTTATACTTTAATTCAATTATTAATTTACTTTAATTCAATTATTAATTTACTTTAATTCAATTATTAATTTAATTTACTTCAATTATTAATTTAACTTAATTGAATCATTCATTTTATTTTATTTTATATTTAAAATTGATTTTAGATTTAATTTGAATTAATAGTCTTTTTTCATATTCAAAGTTAGGAAATAATAAATGAAACAATTTAAATAATTACAGGAAACGAGATGATAATACATTTGAAGAAGTTCGAAATAAAGGAAGCAGTAGAACGATGACTGTACATGAAACACAATCACAAGGGCCAAAACTTTCTTTGGGCAATAAATATGGAGCATTATCACAAGATCAGAGCTGAAAGTGACAAAATTTGTCTGATTACATGATAAATAATCAATTCGTCATTGCCTCGCTCCAGTTTGCGGCCCAGTCATGCTACAAAACAAAACAAAATAAACTTGATAGGCTAAGCTTTCGTGTGTAACGCCTTAACATTTACATCCCCCCTTTTTACACACCTTTTATATCTTGGATGTACATACATGTAGCTCTTGTGTCTTAAATGTACAACCTTGTTTTTCTTTTTAAAAAACAAAAACACAGTCAAATTTCACCTTCGTCCAAATAAGACTGTTGCTTCTTTGGATATTTTTTTCTTTTTTTTACAAAAAAGTTTCTAAAACGCAGTTTTTTTTAAATTTCGAAACACTAGCCTAGAATTGAGATAAAAGAGCATTTTTTTATTAATTGTGGGAATTCAGATCAATTGCAAATTTATATTCTCTTTATCTCTCTTTACGAAAATTTGCAATTCAAAATCAATGTTAGTCAATTTTTCAAATTTTATGACCGATAAAATTGCAAAGAAAGAAATGTACTTTTTGTTTTGCGAGTGAATTTCAATTTGCACATTTTTGAACAATCACACTTGGGAAAAAAAGAGAAGAATATTATTGTTGAGTCGAAAAATTTTTCGTGAATTCTCATACAATTGAAAATTTTTTTTTTCTTTCTCTGAACGCCGTTAAACATTATTAAATAGTTAAATAAAGGAAATTATACGAATATAGAAAAGGAAATATTCGAGGCTGGGCTTCGAATTTGTAACAAGTCTTAATTGAATTGAATTAGGGGAAAAGAAAAGAAAAAAGAAAAATCGAGTAAAGAATTTGTAATTTTGTTGATGCTTGTTTAAATAATTTTTTCTTTAGTGTAAGTTTCCTTTTTTTAAGTGGCACTGGTGTGTTGTTTGTGTGAGACTAGCGAAGAGATTGTTTTATGAAAAAACTATTTTTGGGGTGTTATTTGCATAGAACATTTTCAAGTGGTGTACGAAGTCTCAGGCCAAGATTGGAAATATATAGGAAATGAAAATTTGTAATTATTTATGTGAAAAAAAAACTGAAAGAGCGCCTATTTATATTAAGGGAGAAAAAAAAGTAACTGGATAATCTTCCTATCAATTAATTGCATTGGCCAATTTTTTTTTCTTTTTTTTTAAATAATAATAATTTATTATTCTTTTGCGACTATTTGCATTTGTAATCCAAATTATTATTTGTATCGTGTACTATGTGTTCTCATTCTTTTTAAATTATGTATTTCTAATAGAATTTTCAAAAAAATCCAGTACTCTTTTTACACCGAATTTGTCGATATTGCTTTCTTTTTTTTCAAAAAAAAAAAAAAAAACGATCATTCTCGAACTGAATTTCTGATTTGTCGGTTCACGTTAATTTTTGTTATTACGGGGTTTTTGAATTTTTTTTTCAATTTACTCCAGTTGAGTGAAAAACGACAGAATGCCAGAAAGTGCGAACGAGTGTATGTGATGCAAGCATATGTGACGAAAAATTCTCAAATAAACTATCAAATGTAAAATAATGTCTTTTTATAAAAAAGCGAATGTTAAGAACACGTATATAATCCTATAAATTATAATAGAAAATGAATAATCAGGTAAAAGTTAAATCGTCGAAAGATCTTTTTCAATATATAGGCTGAAGGAAAATTTATACCTAATGGGGTTTTTTTAGTAGTCAATAAGTTTGACTGGTTCAAAAAATATTGAATTTATAATTGTTTAAAGAGGTTCTTTATTTAACAAACAGGTTTATTAACATTATTTTTCTGTAAACAATTTTGATTTATTAAAAGAAATTTCAACCTGATGAAAATCTTTCTTTTTCGTAAGTTGAAAACCTTATTTCATTTTTCGTTTATTTGAAAAATAGTCTCACTTTCTTAAAAATTAGTTATTGTCTTATTTAAATATTTTGTTCTGTGTATTTTCTTCAAGAAACATCTTCTGGCTTGGAGAATTCATTTTCGCTGTAAAAAAAAGTAGATTTTATTAATTTCCAATGCGAAAATTATCTAAAAATAAATAAATTGATATGAACGTGTTATACAAAGATGAAAATTTTATTATTATTTGTGTAATAAAAAAAATAAATGATTACCATGATTAATTGGCAGTGGTGAAAATAAGAAAAGAAAGAAGCTAAATATCATGCAACAACTTCTTTTCGATGATTATAAGATGGATCCCGAAGGTACCTTTCTCTGTACTTTAAACCATGACTTCCATTATTGCTGTAAGACGAAAACATTTGCTGTTCGAGCAATTCGGTTTTAAAATTTGGCAAAAAATATATCCACGCTTTTATTAAGCTCGTGTCCTAAAAATTAAAAATCAGATGCATTTAAAAAAAAACGTTATACTAATTATAAAATCAGTAAATTATAGTGTAACCCTTTTTATTAAATAATTTTATTATGATTTTAATTAAAATAATTTATAAATTTAAAAATTTCACATTTTTATAAAAATATAAACACATAGTCACCTCATTTAAAATTGTATCCGAAATATTTTGATCCTGTGAATCCAGGAGAATGTGTTCTTCCGTCCGTAGATAAAAATCAGGATGTTCCTCTAATTCATCTAATTTTTTCAACATCTCAGTATCAACGTCATAAACTTCTCCTATTATTTGCTAAAAAATTATTAATAAACGATAAATAAATTAGAAGAAATAGAAAAATTTCCCTGACAATTTATTAACATTAAAATTATTTTCCCTGACCAAATTTTTTTTACAGGAAAATATGAAAGTTTCCAAATAATGAGTAAACTTAATGAATTTTAATAATTTCTAAAAATTATAATTATAGCCCCACGAGAATTAAATTATTTTCTACAATTTTCAACTAAACTTTAGGATTTCTAAATCAATTATTTTAAATAATTTTTCGAAAGTTCTTCTAGTATTCAATTATTTAAATAAAAAAACTCAATTTATTATAATAATTATAACTGTCTGTGTTTCTTTCTTAAATTTAAGGTAAAATATTTTCAAAAAATTAAAATAAAGAAATTGTTACAATTAATTTTTAAAAAAATATTTTTCAATAATTTTTGAAAGATTTTAGTTTGTTTAATTAATATACAATTGAAAAATTTTCAACCAATTGAAATTTGGTAAAATCTTTTAAAAATAATTGAATTTTTGAAAAATATAAATAAAAATAATCAAATTTTTAAAGAATTTTAATTATAAATATTTATAATTTTTTAATAATTGTTTGAAAATAATTGAATTTCTTAAAAGAATTTTTGTATAATTTAAAAAACTAATTAATTTTTTGATGAATTTTAATTAAAAATTTTTAACATGATTTTTTTCTCCAAAATGTTAAAAATTGAAAATATTGAAAATATTAAATTTTAAAAAATTAGAAGCTAATTTTCATTAATTTTCATTTTTAAATTTGCCATTTAAAGATTTTTTATTAACATTTTTGATAGTTCAATTATTTTCCATATTTGTAATTAAAATTCTTCAAAAGTTGATTTTCCAAAATTGTAACAAAATACTTGAAAAAAATTTATTATTTTCAATTAAATTTTAGAAAATTTCAATTATTCAAAAAGATTTACAGATATATTTGGAAAATTTAATTATATCTTAAAAAAGTGATTCAAAAATAATTTTTGAAAGATTTGTTAATGAAGTTATTTTTCGCATTTTAAAAATAGATATAAGTTGCATTTTCTACTAAAAAATGTGGTATTTTGTTGCAATATTTGGAAGAAAAATCGAAAAAGTCGTAATTTTTTAAAGTAAATCGAAAAAAGTCTTAATTTTCTTAATTTCCCTGCCAAAAAAATTTTTTTCTGACTTTACTGACATGTGGCCTCCCTGTACCTAAATAAACAATAAAAAATAAATAAATTAGAAGTACAAAATACTCCAAAAATAATTGTACTGGTTAATTTTGTAAACAAATATTAAAAGATAAATGTAAAATACCTTTAAAATTCTAATGTAAAATTATCAATTAAGATAATTAAACTCACGTGACCAATTCCGGATTTTTTTAATAAAAAAGGAACATTAAATTTCGTTGCAATTACTAATGGATATTTGGTAACTGTTTTTCCAGAACCTAAAAACTTTGCATAGCCGTTCGTTGTGTTTTCAATTAGTTTATGATTCGGTTCTCCTCTTTTCAACGTTCCATAAACAAATACTCGGTAAAGAGAGTTCTGGAAAAAATTGCAAAGTACATTATCAGCAAGTGTAAATAAAAAAAAAACGTAGAATATTAATCTGATAAGACAAGAAGTCATTATTATAGATATCGTATTGCGAAGTTATAATAAATTCTCTAATGAAAAAAAACAGTTTATTTCCTTTTAAAGAAACACAATTAATTTGTTAAAATATAGACACAGAATTATAACATAATAGGTAATTAAAATAAATAATTTTCAAACCATTTTGACAGTCCTTATTGGTCCCAAATTCCATGGAAGTAGTCCGATGATTTTTCAATAATTGACATTTAAAAATAAAGGCACTTTTACAAAACTCGTTTCTATCCACCAATTACAATCATTTTCGTGTCACGTTTTAAAGGCGCTTACACACCTTACTTTTTCTCGCAACAATGAAAACAAAAAGCGTCTTCCTGTTAAATACATTTTAATGAATAAACAACAATCGTAATTTATGATAAACTCCAAAAATTAGTTTTTAATTAGAAGATGAATTTAAAAACGAATTTTAAATCCCCTCCACAGAATTACAAATGTCCAGCAAGATCCCTGCGTTTTTAGACAGTAAACGACGCTTAATCTTAATTACATTGGAAAAAAGTGCAATGTGTATGAACATTAATTTTATAATATCTGTCAGTTCGGTTTCACTCCAATAAGACACAAATTTATTTATTGCAAAAAGAAAAGAAGATGAAACATGTTAAAGTTATTGTTTAATGATTATAATTGATTACGCCTCCCATGCTGTATTTGCACTGTGTATCCAATTAGTCATAACCACATCTAATAATTAGGAAAAAGCAACATTTTTTTACTTTTAAAAATGAGTAAAAAAAATATATTTCTGAAAATTACTAAAGGAAAACCCGATAAAGTAGCAGAGGGTTTAAAAGAATTTTATGATCTTGTAAGTTAATTTTAAAAATAAATAATTCAATCATTTAATTCATAAATTGTCAAGGAAATATTTATGTCGAGGCGGGATACGACACGTCATAGACCATAATTTTTTCATGTCAATCTCTGATTTAATTTTAAGTGACAAAAAAGTTCTGCGAATATTTTTTAATAACAAATCATAAAAGTATTTCTAGATATTAAAAATTGATAGATAAAAAATTGATGGATAAAAAATAAAATTAAAAAGAACGAAAACTGGAGAGTTTACGTAGTTTTTACGAATTAAAATATAAGTAAAGGGTTTTTTCTTCTGAATTAATGAATATGTGATAAAAAAAAGTGACAATGGTTTTTAAAAATATGAATTAATCGAAAAATATAATTTACAGTGTGAAAATATGTCAGAATTTCCAATTCTAAATGGACTTAATTTACGACTGGATGTTTGGAAAACATTATTATGGTATCTTTCAAATGATATTTATTCATCACTTCATTTACAGTGTTTAAGAACACTTCGTGTACTGAGGTCAGTAATTATTGAATAATTATTAATTATTAAATAAAAATTAAATCAGTTAAAATTGTACTTTGCTATTAGATAATTATTCGTTATAAATTTATAATCTGATACATTAATTACTTCAATATATTAAAGTTATTAAATATTAATTAAATATAATATGTTTATAATTTGTTTTTAGTCGTGACAAAACTGACTTGGATAATATTCTAACGTTACCAAATCTTACGTTTCTATTAACGATCGCAAATCTTTTTAAAGAAAATAAACAGAAATTCGTCTACGAACCAGGTAATTTTGTTTTATCTACTCTTAGATTGAATAAATTATAATTTAATTATTAATCACTAATTATTAGTGTTGGAAAATAAAAGGATTAATTATTAATTAAAATTCCTTTATTTATTGTAATTTCAGAAGTTATATTCGAGGGTCAAAAACTGCTCTGTAATATATTATTTAACAGTCCAAAGGTACAAGTAATGATAGGTAAACCCGACTATCTAAGATGTCTTATAGAACGTATTGAAAATCCCATTGAAAGTTTTACACAAGAAATGCGATTATTCGATATTCGAATATTATTCCTGGTAACTGCCTTCAATGAATATTCCAGAAGATTTGTTAAAAATGAATTCAAAGGCGATGTATGTCTTGCAAAAATTTTAGAAGACATTTCTTCTCAATATAATTCGAGTCCAATAAAGGTATTTATTTCATTTTCAATGATTATTAAATTAAATAATATTTAGAAAAATTGAAATTCTTTTTTTTTTACAGGAAGATGATGTTAATCTTGCTTGTGAAATTTTAAAAACCCTGTTTAATGTGTACATTCATGTCGAGGACCCCAGCGAAAAAGTAACAGAGAAATTTAAAAATTTAGTCTCCATTTTACGCAAATTAATTCTTTGTCAATGTGAGATAAAGAAGGAGGAACTTCACAGGTGACTTTTTACTTTAAAATTTGATTATTTAATTTAAAAAGTAAATTACTTGTTTTTAATCAAAAATTGACATTTTTTTTCTTTATTTCAGTAATATTGTTAATTTATTGACGGAGGTTCCGCCGGAAAGTTATTCAAATCTCCTACAACCTGTAGAAAGTGATAATTGTACTCATGTCTATGAGAACACGGACATGTCAGTTATAAAAGTTTTACTTCAACTTTTAGACATTAAATTAGAATATAAATTAGATTTGATAGAAAATATCACACCAGTTTTATCCTGTTTAATCAAATTAGTAAAAAGTGAACGATTAATGAGGAAATTTATGCGACTAGAGGTATTTTGAATTTTATTTTTTCCTTTCAAATAATAATTGAATATTTACAATTGAATTTTTTATTATTCATTTTTTCGTAGATTTTACCACCTTTAAAGGACGTAATGAAAAGACCCGAGGAAGGAAATACTACGAAAGCCAAATTGTGTCAGCTTCTAACATCGCCAATAACCGAAATACGAGATTTGGTTGCGGAGTTTCTGTTTATTCTTTGCAAAGAAAATGGTAAAAAAAATTGCTCACTGATATTTTAATTTTATAAATTTTCTATTTCTATTTCTTTGGTTTAACAGTTGATCGAATGATAAAGTACACGGGCTATGGAAATGCAGCGGGAATGTTTGCAAATAAAGGTTTATTGGGTCATCCGCAACCAAAGACTGATTACTCTTCAGAATCTGAGGACAGTGAAACTGAGGAATATTCAAAGTACAAAGAACAGTAAGTTTTTTAATAGTATTTTAAATTCGCTAATACCAGAAATTAAAAAACTATTTTCAAAAATTATAATCAAATTCTTTAAAACGATTCAATAATTTCCAATATCAAGTATTTTCATTAATTAACAATTTCCACAGGAATTCAAATTAATTTAGAAGAGCATTTTCAAAAGAATTTCGAAAAAATCAATCATTTAACAAATTTTTATACAATTCTTCACAATAATTCAAATATTTTCACTAATAACATTTTTCATGGAAATTCAATTTTTTAAAAAAAAATTTGTTAAAATTCTATGCAAGAATGCAATTATTTTCATGAATTATAAAACTCATCGAAGAATTTCAATTATTTTTAATACAATTTTAAATTAATTAATCGAAAAATTCAATTTTTTCCACAAGAATTCAATTCTTCTTAAACATTTTAAAAGAATTTTTCGCAATAATTCAATTATTTTCATAAATAATAAAATTCTTCTTAGGAATTCAATTATTTTTGAAAATGTTAATAAAATTCTTAGCAACTATTCAATTATTTTCATTAAATAATAATATCTTTTCAGAATCAATCCAGTCACGGGATGTTACGAAAAGCCAAAACCAAATCCTCTGGAAGGAATGAGCGAAGAACAAAAAGAATATGAAGTTATGCAATTAATAGGACTCGTTGATAAATTAACAAGGCAAATAATAATATGTTAATAACAATAGTTAATAGTACTGAAAATTAATAGTATCGAAATATTAAAAAAAAAATAATTATTTGAATCGTCAATATTTAAATTTAACAATGTCAATAAAAAAATTGATTATTTCTTTTAGAGAGGGAGTAGTGCAACCGTGTCGAATTGGCGAGGATGGAAAGCCAGTTCCAATAGAGCACGTCCTTGAATTACAAAATAACCTTCCAAAACAACAAACGACTTGTGATACATCAGACTCCGATTAATCAATAATATAAATTGTATTATATATTCTTTACTTTGTGGTTGTTTTTTTTTATTTACATACTATTTATTTTTGTAAATCCTGAAATTAACTTTCATTGAAAGAAAGAATTGTGTAGATACTTTTAATTTACTAAAAAAAAAGAATTATTCTTTAAAAATGAAAATAATAAATTAAGAATTAATAAGTATAATAACTATTAATTTTTAAATCCTTTTTATTGACAATAATAGCCGTGGAATATAATATTTATTTGAAAGTATACAACTATTGTTACTGTGAAAAATTTGTTTTAATTTACCATTTTTCACCTTCTGGAATTTTCGGTGGGAAAGCATTGAAGAAGAAGCTATCTGATTGCACTATCTGTAAAAAAAAAATAAATATTCATTAATATTTTTTTCATTTAACTGAAAAAAAATTGCAAAAGGCAAAGAAATTAATTTTTAAAATAAAAATTTTTTAAGTATGTCAAGTATACGTACATATGTAATGGTACCACCCAAAATTGAAAGACCTGCTACCAGTTGCATATTATATGTCTTTTGTTTTGCATCGTAATTCTTTTGCCAGGATCCCTTAGGAACTGGAAGTTGATTCATGTGAGCGAAGGCTTTCTCTTTAGAAGATGAGTCGTAAGATGAAAACCGTACTCCTGCAATAAAACAAATATTGAAAAAGATGAAATTAATTTTCAGAAAATTTCAGCCAATTTTAAACAAATTAACTTGATTTTTAATATCACCAAGATTATACTACAAACGTGGGTGAAGTGTTTTCTTTAGTCTGAGACTATTACATAACTTAGATTTCAACTCCAATATTTTACGTTTTACACTTTTTTTTTTATAAAAAATACGATCTCACAGCCAAGATATACATTAATATTAATTAATTAATATTTCATCAAGTGGAAGAAATTAATTTTATCAATCTTTATGGTGTCAAATATTATAAATTACCATTTTTGGATATTCTTCGAATAACAGTTCTGGCTGCATTCAACATTTTCAAATAAAATTTGAATTACTTAGAGCTACGAAATTACTTCTAAATAAAATTAAATCTTTAATTTATTATCCACTTTATTAGAAAAATGCCAGAAAGAAAAAATTTTTCTCCAACCAATTTTTAATCAATCAATCAACCATAGATCACAAATCACATGGATTACACAGTAAAACCCCTGTTGTTTCCACCTTTTTCTTTTTGGACAACTTTCATTGCGCAAGCACTTTCATATGTATCAGACTTTAATAAACACATTCCCAACCGTGTAATCAATTTAAATTTTTTTAATTTCCTCCTATTGGCTGAACTTATGAATAATATTGGCAACACTGTTAGTAAATAAAAATGGCTGGGAAGTTAAAAGTTTGTTCCTTATCAATGTGGTGAAAAAATAAATAATATGAGTTGAAAATTATAGAATTATGTTCTTAAAAACGTAGAATTTAAAAGTTAATCATATTAGTTTTAACAATTTACAATCATTAATTATAATTGAATGTAAGAAATAAAATAATTTTCTATTGTGAAAACATCTGGAGCTAGCGCCATAGTGTGGATAAGAAGCAGTCGAAAATAAGGATATTTTCGTTTCAAGTGTTCAACAGTAAGACATGAATTCCTTCTATTTTTAGACTGTGGCTTCGGTGAGTTTGTTCATCGAATCTCCTTCAGTTCCTGAACTGACAGCGTATTACATTACATTCTCTAATAGTCATTCAAATTAAAAAAAGAGTTTATCAAAAAAAAAGTTGATGTTCTTTAATTTTTTACACTCAAATTTTTCACTTCATTATTTTTGCAATAATTGTAATTCATTTGTTTTCCCTTTTTTTTACTTAATTGTTATGAAAAATATTACAGATCGAATTTTATTTAAATGGAACAAAAGCGATTAAGTTTCTACTCTTCCTTCTAAATATTAGGTTGCTATTTTTAGTTCTAAGAAATCTTATATACCAATTTGGATAATTCCTTTACACAAGCAAATAATGTTTTTAGAGTTTTTGAAAAATAATAATAAAATTTTTAATTTTTTACTATATTATGATTAGTATTAAACATGTTCAATAAATTGAAAAATCGAAAAAGCCATAATGGACTATTTTTAAATTGATGATAAATGGTTTCAACATTTAATTCAAAAATAAAATTTTTAACGCTAACATTATATTTGAATGTAAATATCTTTCGAAATATTTTCGACTATGACGAATCAAACTACGTATAAATGTTTAGATAAGTTTAGAGTAACTGTTTACAATTTTTGGCTTGTAAAATTATTTTATTTTTGAAAAAAAAAATGGAAAAAATTCCAGAGATGAAAGAAATTTTAGCAAATTTGCATAATTTCATTTTATGAAATTGAATACAAGACTTGTAAGGTTTCGAGTCGACATAAATTTGCTATTCATTCGTCAGGGACAAACCGATTAAAAGCCTCTTTTATATTCAAGTGTCTGCATATGTGTTACTTTTTTTTTACTCAGTTTGGCAAAATTCGTTGCCAAATGAATAAAATTAAGTATTTTCTATTTAAATTTTATTTCTCTTGAGGAATATAATTAATTTCTTCCTTTTGGCAGATAAATTATCAAAATGGTTGTGGGAGAGGCCAGTATACACAATATAATGGGGGGCATGGAAAGTACAGGAGGTGTACGACTTCATAATCATAAAAGAAAATTAAAACAAAGGTAAAATTTTGAAACAATATTTATTAATAAATATAGTTAATAATTTTTTGTAATGTTCTTTTGTAATCATTAAATTTTTTTTACTCGTAGGTTTGATATAATTAAAAAATTAGGTCAAGGAACATATGGCAAAGTACAGTTAGGAATAAATAAAGAAACCGGCCAAGAAGTAGCAATTAAAACAATTAAAAAATGCAAAATAGAAACTGAAGCCGATCTAGTCAGAATTAGAAGAGAAATTCAAATTATGTCCAGTGTTCAACATCCAAATATTATTCACATTTATGAAGGTATGTCAGCGCCTAATAATTAATAATTATTTTTGTGTTCAATTATTTTCAAAAATTTTAATAAAATTCATGGCAAAATTTCAATTATCTCTATAAATAATAAAATTCTTCTCTAAAATTCAGTTATTTGTAAAAATTTTTAAAAATTCTCGTCAAAATTTCAATTATCTTTATAAATAATAAAATTCTTCTCCGGAAATTAATTATTTTCAAGAAATTTAATAAATTTATTGGCAAAATTTTAATTATTTTTAAAAAATTTCCTAAATTCAATGATTTTCAATATCTATTATTTAAATAAAATTTTTCAAAAAAATTCAATTATTTACAACAAATTTTTAAAAAATTCTACAAAAACATTTAATTATTTTTATAAATAATAAAAATATCACAGGAATTCAATTATTTACAAGGAATTCAATTATTTTCAAATTTTGTTATAAATTTCTTCGTAATAATTCCATTATTTTCTTAAACTATACAGTTTTTTTTACAGAGATTCAATTATTTTCGTAAATTATTTTAAATTTTTTTAGGAATTCAATTATTTTCATAAATAATAAAACTCACAGCAGAATTTCAATTATTTTTAATTCAATTTTAATCGAATTTCTCGAAAAAATATCATTATTCTTAAAAATTTTAATAAAATTCTTCGTAGAAAATTAAAATTAATTTAAAAAATTTGTCGAACTTCAATTATTTTCCATATTTATAAAATTCTTTGGAAAAATGCAATTATTTAAAATACAATTTAAATAAAATTTCTCGATAGAATTAAATTATTTCAAAGAAGTTGAACAAAATTTTTTAATAGAATTTATTTATTTTTAAAAATTGTGATAAACTCTTTAGAAGAATTCATTTTCAAGAAATATTTAATTATTCAATAAATTATTTACTTTTTTACTTAAATAATTTAATTATTTCATGCTTTTATTTTCTAATATAATTATAATTAATTGAAGAATTCCCGAATAAATGAAATTTCGTGTAAAATTGAATTGTAAACAAATTGGATTTGAAAATTATTAAAAATTTAGTAATTTATAATAAATTAATTAATTATTATTAATTAATTATTTATTAATTTATAATAAAAATTTAGTAAAATTTAGTAAAGTAACATTTATTTTTTCTTCTAGTTCTTGAAAATAGAGAGAAAATGGTGAAATTTAGTAAGAGAATGAAATTTAGAAAATTTAGTAAAGTAGAATTTATTTTTTCTTCTAGTTTTTGAAAATAGAGAGAAAATGGTGCTAGTCATGGAGTATGCAGCGGGTGGTGAATTGTACGATTATTTGAGTCAAAGGAAAGTTTTAACTGAAGAGGAAGCACGACGAATATTCCGTCAAATAGTGACCGCGGTCTTTTACTGTCACAAACACAATATTTGCCATAGAGATTTAAAACTCGAGAATATTTTATTGGATCAAATTGGAAATGCAAAAATAGCCGATTTCGGTCTATCGAATGTTTTCGATGGGAAAAGATTGTTGAATACATTTTGTGGAAGTCCACTTTACGCGAGTCCGGAAATTGTCAAAGGAACACCATATCACGGTCCCGAGGTCGACTGTTGGAGTTTGGGCGTTCTTTTGTATACTCTTGTTTACGGTGCCATGCCATTCGATGGATCTAATTTCAAGAGACTAGTTAAACAGATCTCGTCTTCCGATTATTTTGAACCAAAAGTGCCATCTCGTATGTACAATAAATAATTTATAATTTTTAATATTGAAAAGAATTTCTAATTTTTAAAGATAATATTTAATTGTATTTATTAATTGTATTTATAAATTTAATTCAGATTTTTCTTTACAGCTGCGTCTACTTTAATAAAAGAAATGCTCACAGTGTGTCCAGGAACAAGGTCCGACATACAAAAAATTTGCACCCACTGGTGGGTAAATGAAACTTACGAAAAAAATTGTCTACTAATCGCCGAAGAATTGGCGGCTCAAACTCCAGTGCGTTTAGATTTATTGCTATCACTGGTTCCACAGTCGGCGAACGCTGACAAATTAGTTGTAGGTGAACATCAATCGGACGAAACAAATCTTCCAGCTGACACAACGTCTGAAGTTCAAATGCCAACGAGATCATATTCCGCTGATAATTTCATGGAATTCGAACGAAGTACTTCCACCGATGTAATGCGGGAAATAACAGACATCGAATCATCAAGACAAACGAATAATGGCGATGCGAAGAGAAAATTGGAAAGTACATCGTCAGTCGACGAAAATATGTCCGCACTGACAAAGCGAAAAGAAATTTTAAAAACAGAAAAAAATGATGACAAGTCCCAAACAGCAATGGATATTGACCAGACCACAAGCGAAGTAATTTCACCAACAATTGAAAATACAGAAAATACAAATGTAAAACACCCGGAAAAATTAACACCCGAAAATAAATCCGAAGGAGAAAATTCCAAACCAATAAAGCAGAATAAAATCACCGTCGATTTGACTGGAAAACACGTGATGATGGATTCGATAAAAGATAATAATCCCGAGCAAGAAATTCCGGTGAAGACTGTTAAAAAATTAAGAGATAAATCACATTCACTTGATTCGGCGTCAATAAGTGATGTGACAAAAGCCATTAAGACTGTGGAGCGACGACGTTCGAAAATTTTTGAAACCGCCGAAAAGTTCAATCAAATGTTGTCAAACGTTGAAAGTGAGAAACCAAAGAAAATTTTCATTCCCGGTGTGAATGTGGGTGGCGCGAAGCGAGCATTTGAGAGAAAAGCGAGTCTTAATTCTGGCAGTGTGCCAATTTCTACAAAGGAAAAAATAACATCGAAACTTGGAAAAAATTTAGATAAAAAGTCGGAGAAACCTACCGATGAAGAGAAGCTAAATACCGACAATGATTGTAAAATTGAGAAAAATAATACTTCTCAAGAAGAGAATACATCGAATTCCAGTAAATCTGATCCAAATTCAAAGCGAAATCTTATCATTCAATTGGGACCGAATGACTTGAGAGCGGCAACTGTTACAGTTTCGACACCGGTTGACACGAAATTGTCACCGGAATTGAAGCAAGATTTCCAACCGACACTGGTAAGTTTTCAGTTATTTATTTTCTTTTCTTCTTTCTGTAAAATATCTTTTACGGCACGAAAAAAAGGGGAGGAAAAATTATTAATTAAAAATTAATAATTTTACAGGTGAGTGATGTTGAACCAGTAAAAATAAATTCAACGCCGGAGAAGCCAAAGAAGAGCAGCAAAATGGAAATAACATTGCAAAGTACCGCTAAAGGTGCATCGCCGAAAACAATGAAAACCGAAATTATGTTAGGGGAATTAAAATCCCCGCAAAGTCCAACCTACAAAACGGAAATTGAAGCCAAGATAAACACCGCAGATCCACGAAAAATTCAAACACAACGTTCGGAAGTGGCTTTTCCAATTGCCGCCGTATCGCCACAAATTAGTGCGAGTTCGAGTTATGACGACAAAGAAAAACCCACCATTGCTTTCAGAAAGGAACGCAGTGTTCCTATTCAGGTCAGTGAAATAAAGAAAACAAAAAAGCTAAATTAATAAATTTCACTTTGAGGCCAACAAGTTTTCTGAAAGTTTTCTATTTCAAAATTCAATTTTAATAATTTCAATTTTAATAAGTGGAATTTTTATTTACAGATGGACCTTTCTTATAATCCAAGTGAACAGAAGAGAGCGCCATTGAAATATCCATCAGCAGATTATTCGGAATCATTTGAGCGTCAATCGACAATTGATTCTGATACGGACAATACTTCAAAATCTGTCATTGGACCCGAGCCAATTAGAAAAAGCCCTAGGGAGTATATCATTCCTATTGCCGTCGAAGGTGCTAATTATATAACACCACGGGCCGATAGTGTAGATATTGAGAGTAAAAACAGTGCGTCAAGTTTGTCCAGTCTGTCAAGATCGAGATTCGGAAAGTCCAGGAGAATCAGCTCTCTACTCTCTGACGCCAGTGAGGACGATGAATCTCCATTCTTGTCACTCAGTAGGCAAGTCTCACTTCTTCACTTCAAATATACAATTAAAATTTATTTCTAAAATTGAATTAATTCATAGTAACGACAATATTAGTTTATTAATATTATTAATTAACATCGTCGTTAATAATTAATATTAATTAATATCAAAAAATACTTTATTTGTTAACAAATCGCGGAACTAATTCAATAAAATATTCCAGGGACAGCGATGATCTGTTCCAACGTCACATGCATCGTTTGAGAAGTTCACGACCCAGAAGACAACCTTCCGATCTCGCTGATAGTTTATCGTCCGGTGAAGAAGACGACGACGATGGTTTTGAACTTCTCACGGCAGAAAATTTATTCTCAACACTATTGTCACGAGTCCGAAGTCTCACGCAGAGATTAAATGTGGACGACAATAAGAATAGTCTCTTCCCCAATTCTCGATTACTTGGACGTTTCGATTCCAATCCATCGCAGTCATTTTGGGGGACACGCGAACCATTGTCAAGGTACGTTTCCAAATTTTTTTTCCAAAGAAATTCTTTGAAATTTATTTTGTATATTCAAGATATTAAAATAATAAAAAAAATTCTTCTTTTTTAAGGCGAATCTCAGAATCACAATTCCAACGATCGTCGAATTGTGACATGGACCGATTGAGTCGTAAAAATTCATTTGGAATGATGAATCCAAAATATCAAGATAGTCAGACTTCACTGGGAGAATCGTCCAAGGAGAGTCTCTCCTCCTCGGGGAGAAGTAACACTTTGCCAAGGGGTGAGTCTTCAAATAAGATTTATCAATTCTTTTCTTTGTAATAAAATTAATAAAAAATTAAATTTACAAACTATTGGTAATTCTATAATGAATATCGTAAATAATTACAACTGAATTAACAATGACCGAACAAGATAGTTCAGTAACGTTTTTATAAACTAATAATTCGTTGTTTTGATAACAAAACAACAAATTTTGAGAATTTTTTACACCTTCCAAAATAACTGTACAAAAACAGTGTGGAAATTTTCTACTAAATTCTTTCAAATAAATGGAAAATTCGAAATGAATTATTTATTTACAAATATAAATCAATACTTTTGTAATATTTTATGTTAATTTTTAGGAAATACAAATACTTTAGGTAAAGAAAATTTTTCCAAAAGCACTTAGAATATTTATTTTATTTTAGTTTTTTTTTCCCGAAAAAATATAGAAACAAAATATTAATAAAAAGACAAATAATATGACTGTTTTGAATTAAACACTCGGTAAATTTTCGGCATCGAATCGATAATATCACAGCATTTAAGGACAATACGGATAAAAAAAATCATAAACATCACAGTCCTGTAAATGTAACTCAAAATTAACTGTCCAACGACTTCAAATACTAAAAACCCACGTCTAAATTACAATTTCATTGAGACGAGTTTTTCAAATTTCTCTCCTAGCTAACAAATTTTTTTCTCTTACAAAAATAAAGTGAAAAAATAAAGTACGTGTCGATTCTAATCAATTCCCGCACTGTTGTTAAATTGTGTCTTTAGACAACGACGACATTTGACAAGAAAAAAGACAAATACAATTGTGAAAAAAAATTCCTCACTTGAGAAATATTTGTGAAAGTGGATATTCATTATAACAAAATAGTAATACTGTAATAGTAACAAAATTATTAAAAATCAAAAAGAAAAGTAAATAGTAAACGAAATCCAAAAACAAAATTAAAACATTAATGATTATTTTTTCAATTAAAAAGAAATTAGTTCTGTTGTTATTATAGTTTCTCTATCTTATTAAAAAAAAATTATATTATCTTATTCTTAAATTTAGTGTAGATTTTTTTGAAACTATTATTTCAATTTTTGTAGAAAAATTTTCAACAATATAGAAATGTATTGTATATTTTTTCAAATATTACTGACGAATAAAAAGTACTGACGATTTTTTATCACGGTTGTTACAGCGACTGTTCGAGTGACTCTACATAGGCGAGGCGACGGTAATTCCCCGTACACAAATCAAGTTAGGTGCCACACTGAATCAACTTAGCAACTCTCCACTCATTATTGGCTACATTTTTATTATAACAACAAATTTAAATTGTAGACATCTTGTAATCTAAAAATATTTGTTAATATTGATTTTAATATTGTAATATAAATAAACCTATGGAAAATAAAAAATATTTAATGAGAGACGCTCAATGTTTAAATGTAATTTTTAATACCTAATCTTAATTTTTTCTCCCTCATAGAGAAAGGATTATATTTTGTATTTGTCAATCAACTTAGTTAAAAATTAAATTATTTCATTGTCATCTTTTCTTAATTTTTTTTCTTCCTCTTTTGATCTGTAAATTTTTGTATTGGTATTTTTTTTAAGATAAAAATTTTGTAAATATCAAATTATCTTTAAGTAATGAAAGAAAAAAATAGTTTATTAATCTAAAGAATTGTCCCTTAGCCAGATATTATCGATTAGTGCCGAAAATATATTAAATAAAATTAATAATTTCTAAAAAAAAGAAGAACTCAAAATTATACCTTTTTTTCTTTTTCCAGATAATTATCACGATAATTCAACAGAAGAAGCACAGTTCAATGAATCACTGGATTACAATTTCACACCAAGTTTAACTCGTCGATTAAATAGCAAATTCGGTCAACAATCAAGAATTCATACGGGAGTATCGCCCTTCAATTCACCCGAGAAGAATTACCAGCAAATCTTGACAGATACGTTAAAATTGAAAAAAGATTACGATAATGAAAATTGTAATACAAATTTAAAACAATCGGGCGAAAGAAGTGAAAGAAGTCTTAGAAGAAGTACAAGTTTACTAGAACCAAGAAACGATCTCTGTGGATTTAATTTCGCCTCATTGAGAAATACCGACAGCTTTTTCGATAATCGAGAAAAACTTTTATCATCAAGATGGAAAACTGGCGATAGAGAATATAGACGAGGTTTCAGTGTCGGTAGAATTTCAGAATTTCCAAATATGAACACTGACAATAATCTTGAATCGAATTTATTTAACGATTCAATATCGGCGTGTGACTCGAGTACAAATTTACACGATTCAGCTTCAAGTCGTTCGATAATGTCATGTGAATCATCGGCAGCAAATTCATTTTCAAATATTCAAGATCATTCATCGTCATCCACTTTGCCATACAAATCGTCGAAACCTTCACGAAATTTCGAAATTCGTTTACTCGCCGCCGAGAGTCTTATAAAAGCCTCAAAATTCAAGAATCTCGATGATCCGAAATTAGATTCAAATTCAAAATTCGAAACAACAAATGCAAAATTTAAAAATCACGATGACTCGAAATTCGATTCGAAATTTGATACAAATACAAAATTTGATACAAATGCAAAATTTGATACGAATACAAAATTTGATACGAATTCGAAATTAGACAGCAATACTAATAATAAAACTCCAGATGTAATTTCCGAAATGGTGAATTCAATGATTATGAAACGTAATCGTTCGATTCCCTTTCCGCGATTTCGCTCGAGTTCCTTGAATCGAGAATTTGCCTTCGACGAAAGGAGAAAATCGCCCTTCACATCCACCGATTCGCCGGCGGAAAAATCACTTTTCCAAAAATTGCCCAAATTTCAACGACACGACGAGGAAGAATCTTCGTCTTCAATCAAAGACGAGAGCAACGATTCGAAAATCGAGAAAGGACAACGTCGAATTTCACGTTTTTTGAGACCGGACTTTTTCGACACACCAAGGGAAGAGAGTCAGTACGTAAAGGACAAGGAGGCGAAGAAAGCTTTGGAAAATGAACGCAGAAAATCGAGATTCATGCGAAAACCAATTGAAAATGCATTTGATCCTAATCAGATAATTTCCGATCCAATTACAATAAAAGAACAAGAGACTCCAAGCGATGATCAACATAAAAAGACTTCCGAGAATTCGTACTTAATAAAGCAATTATCGAACAATGACAACGAGGTGGAGAAACTTCCACCAACAGATTCTGCATTATTTACACACTACATTCCCGAAACTATCGATGTAAACGAAAAAACAAAACCAGAAGAAACTCCTGCTCCGAAGAAGCCTTCGAAAATATTTTCCAAATCAAAAACCGTTCCTCGAATCGATGTGCCGAGTAAAGAAGAAGTAAAAACAAGCGAAAGTGCATCAAACATGCGATTTCGAAGTAAAATCCCGACAAAATTCAAGAAAAATGAAACCAATGCGGTGAAAAAAATCACCGACAGCAATAAACTGCCAAATACAAAAACCCCTGAAGTCTCGTCCCTATCATCGTCGTCATCAACATCAAAAGTAAAAAAGAAGGACAACGAATTGAGCCTCCTGCAAAGATCCAAGACAGAGGTGAAAAAATCCCTAGAACAATGCTCGAAATTAGTGAAAAAATACAGTCTCGAGAATTCGAAAAAATTAAAAGCAGAAAAAGAATTAGGAGCTGGAAAAACAAGAACAAATTCGATCGAGAAGGAAAAATCGTCAGAGAGAAATTTAGAGAGAAATCTAGAGAAGAATTTAGAGAAGAATTCAGCTCGAAACATCGTTCAGGTAGAAATCGTTTCCGATCGAACAACACCCGACAAGAAGCAATCATCAAAAACCGACAAAGCATTTAGAGAAAAATCCCAATCGCCAAATAGCGAAAATAATTCCGAAGAGAATGGCAAGAAAATTGTCAAAAAAATCCTACCCTCTCTATCAAGGATAAATTCGACCCTGAAAAATCACGAAAAGGGTGAGAAAAAATTACTGAAGCGCACAAAAGTCAAAGAAGTCAACGAAAAAGAAAATGATGTTGCGAAAAAGAAAGAAGAGAACGGTATAAAAAAGAAGGAAGACCAAGAAAAAAGTACTAGCACCAAGAAAAAAGAAGTCGATATTATCAAAAAACGAAATCAAGACGAAATCAAGAAGAAGGAGATCGACAATATTCTCCAAAAGAAGAAAAAAATAACTCTAAAAAAATCGAGTAATTTAATTAAAATTGAAAAAAAGCAATCGCCTGAGACCAGCGACTCTTCGGAGGAGAAATTCGACTATAAGAATGCAACAAAAAAATTAAACGAGGCAAAAAATGGCGTTTTACCGAAAGTCGAAAAATTTCTCCCCCTTGAAAAAATTTCAGTCCTACTTCCAGAAAGTGAATCAAAAGAAAAAGGAAAATTCGAAAATAATTTCAATTTAGACGAGACAACTGACAACAAAGAACAAAATCTCTTCTACCAAACATCGGAAAATCTCAACTCGAGATCAAAAGAACAGAGCAAATCTCCCGATCTCTCACAAATCGACACCTCGGAATATTTCAATTTCAATTTCTGCCCTAGCGATTCCGAAACCAATAGAAGTGATTCCACCTTACCAATTCGCGACATTCGCGACCACCAGGAACAGGAATCAATAATCGATCGAATACGAAGAAAAAGTTTCTATTCCCGTTTCAACGATAGAAAACGTAAAACACTCGTGTCTCCCTTGACATCACGATCGGAGATGTGGCCAAGTATGACCCTACCAAAGAATTTCAGTTTCACCAGTTCGAAAAAAAATGATTCAAATACCAAACAACAACAAAAGAGAAATAGTTTGTATAATAATATTTTATCCGATTCAAAGAATACGGATCGAAATCGTTATTCTTTCTGTTCGGATAATTCAATTTCGTCAATTGATAATAATCACGATCTACCGAGACGTAAATATTCCACTGCCACTGATTTCAATTTAAGCAAAAATCATTTTGGAAATAATACAATTCCGAGGAAGGAAAATAAGAAATTCCCAATAATGGGACATTGTGATGAGGAAACAATTGCTAAGAATTGGTCGTATTCCTCCATTCCTAGTGAAAGTTGCAGCAATGATTTCATGGAAGATGGTGCCAATTTTATGCAAACTAGAAAGAAAGATTAATTATGAGTTCTAACAAAAGAAGTATAGCAGGCTTTCTGCGCTAATAGCGATAGACATTTTCTATAAACTGGTTGATATTTTTAATACGTAATTAAAATATTTTAATGAAATTACGACAATTTTTTTTTGGCAAAAAAATATAATTTTCATGAAAGTATAAAAATACTTTCGGTATAAAAATACCAAAAGTCTCGGTAGTATAAAAATGCCGAAAGTAAAAAGAGTGTTTAAACTTTGGTTAAATTTCGATTTTTCAATTCGAAGAAAGTAATCTAAGTCATGAATTTTCTAATTTACTGAATGTAATCAACACTTTGAAATAAGTCACTAGGTAAGATATTTTTAATCTAGAAAAAATGTTCGCTAGTGGAACAAGTATAAAATAAGTTTTATGTCGTTTGTCCTTATAAAATATTTTCTACTGTAATTCCGTTCATTTCATTTCATTCTATTTTTCTTGAAAAGATTTCTAAAAAAATTGTACATTACAAAAAAAATATCATGACCAAAATTTATATCTTAATAAACCTTTGATGATGCGAAATAGTTTTCGAAGGAAACCGAAACAATCCGAAAGGGATTGTTCACAATTTAAAAGCGAAGTTTACATTTGTAAACACTCCCAAAGCAGATTATTTCTCAAAACCGAAAAAAAAGTCTTCATTATTATTTATTTATGAAAATCACTCGTTCATTTAAATTTCTGAATTTTACTTCATGTTATTTTTCTCTTTAAATAATGGACTGATTAAGATATTTACTATTATATACAATAAATTTTATACCTTTTTTCGTATTTTAAAAAACAAAAACACGTCGTCGAAACCAAATTATAAACTAGTCTTCTGTTTTCAATTATACAAAGTTTATGAAATAAATAATTACTACTTTTAATGGTGTTTTATTTTAAAATCTTAAAAAATTGGTATTTTTTTCAAATAAAGGTTAATTTGAAAACAAAGATTGAAAAAGTGCGTAAAAAAATCTAATACGCTTTTTTTTGCAGGTACAAATTTGGTTTTTGTGAGAATAATTACTTTAAATAAACTAAAATTCAATACCTAACGATTTTTATATTAACAAAAAATGTAATCAATAATCACAGTTTTTCCAAAAATATATCACTATGTGAAAAACAAATTTAAAAATCATTTTTACGTCTCTAAAGTTATGAAAGTTCAAATAAACGACATTTTTATTTCCTCTTTCAATTCGAATTTTTTTGACAAATGTTTTTTGAAATTAAAACATTACGCTCACTTGAACTTTCAGAAATTTTAAAGGAAAATTTTCATTAAAAAAAAGGAATTGTTAAAGAATATTTGATAAAAAATTTCTCTTTTTTAGAAAGTCTATTTTCTAAAGATTTTGTGGTACTTTAAAAATAAATCTATAGGTCCCTTAACAAAATGTAAACAATAATTATAAAAATTACCTTCTAGATTATTAAAATAATAAATTGCAGTATAAATAGTGTCAATGATGATGACCAGTTGTCATTAAAGCTGGTAAAAATGATCCAATTACTAATACTAGAATATCACGACATTTCATATGAGACGATGGTGGTAGTGCTCCTTCCGTACTTGGTAAATGCATAAAGGAACCATTACTTTTTGACATTAATTCAGGTAATACGTGAACAGTGGCAACGTACAAAAATGTACCTGCACTGAATAACATTGCTAATCCAGTTGCGTTCACACTGCTCAGTGTTTCTTTGCCTTCCTGAAATTATATCATTTTTGTTAGTTTAGAAATTATTCTGTCTTATAATTTTTTTTATTATTATTCGATCTATAATTTTTTTGCTGTTAATCAGTTTATAATTTTTTACTATTATTGTCAACTTTTAACGAATTTTGTTAGTGTAAAAATAACTAAAGTTTCTTTCGTTTCATACAAACCTTGCCAATTCCAAAATATGTGATTATCGTCAAGAAAGGTGCTGATAAAGAGAAAATAAATAAATGACGTCCTATTTTTTTCTTGTCGACACCTTCGTGCAGAAGGAAGGACACAAGACCGAAAGCAGCCGGAGCCTGTAAATTGAAAATTGAATAAATAAATAATAATAATTAAATACTCAACTAAGACAAAACAATTTTAATAGCAAAATTAAATTTTTCTCTTCATGAAAATTTGCCAACTTCTGTTAACAAAAAGTATTTTCTTTTTTCTAAAAGAAAGTACTAAGTGTTGTATTGTATTAATAAATTAATTTTAATATAATTCGAGAAGAGATTTAATTTAACATAAATAGCAGAGAAATTTTATTTTACAGACAATACTTTGATTTAGAGATAATTAGAGAAATTTAATTAAAACAAAATGTTTACCTTGTGCAACATAATTGCAAAGAAAACAACAACTTCTACATCAGCTTGCGATGTTGTTGCAGCAGCACCCAAAGCTACCCCATCAGCTGCTGCATGAACAACTAATCCTAAAGTTGCTGTGAAACTTCGTTCTTTACCTCCACTCTTTTGAGCTGAACATTGATCCACCAGGAACATAAATACAAAGCCAAATATTAAACTTATTCCAATTAAACTGTGAAGATCTGTGAAAAAAAAACAATAAAATTACATAACTGTTTCGTCGATTAGAAATTTTATTCAAATGTTTAGAAGAAAAGGTGGCAAAAAGTAACGAAAGCAAAACAATAGGTAGTATTTCAAAATTATTTCAATGAGATACGTAACTAAAGAGATAATTATTATCAACACACTTACCATGTGATCCATGTGAATCATTAGTGGTGGATGTAAACAATACTCTCACTCCTTCCGGAATGATAACAGCCAATGCTGTTCCTACAAGAAGACCAGCACCTAAAACGGAGATTAACTGCAATTTATCCTGAAAAAGAAACAAAAGAATAAAAATATAATTATCTTCTATAAAAAAAAAATTCTTTGCTAAACTATAGGTATTTCTATAACAATAATAACAATTTTTGCTTTGTTGTCACAGACCTCACTGCCGTAAATTAGTACATATGCTACCGAACACTTGCCATTTATCTAAATTTCTATTAAATAAATATTTATTCACCGTAATAAAACTTACCTCAGATAAATTCATAACTAAAGGTACGGATCCTGCCAAATATGATCCAATCAACATAACAAATGCTAGTATCCATAGTACTAGTGTTTCATCCATTTTTAAAAAATTACAACTTTCTAATTGGAATGCTTATATTATAATTTTTATATATAGTAAAAGTATATTTATTTTCACGTCAAGACAAAAGTAAATTATACACTTTGCAATACATTTTTTTTTCTGTTTACTGTATGTTGATTGATGTTATTCCCTATTGTATTGCATTTATCCTTATAAGCATTTTTTTTTAATAAATGAAAAGAGAGAATTATTAAATAAACATATGCACAGAATGTAAACACTGCAATTTTACACACGACAATCTGTCAACTTGGGGCAACTTTTAAAACAACTATTGGGACACGTGTGGGGCAGGGATTTTCTGTTATTCGCCGTAATTCACATTATGTTTACGCAAAAAGTGATATAAACAGTAAAGGTCCGTTCACAAGACACGTAAGTGAGTTGTATGTGATAGAAAAGGATAAAACATTGTTGTTTCTCTCTCAACGGCAACGTCGCCAGGATCGCATTTCGCATGACAGATTGACAGCAGAATAAATTCGGAAATCGCAAGAATCACAAGATTCGCAAGTGCAAAAAATGATATAGAAAAGGATATTTATATACGAAGTAGTTTTTGAATTAATATCCTATGAATAGAAAATAACACTATGCACTTAACGTTTTTTAAATCAAAACACTATCTGTCAAAGGAATTGTAAATTTATTCTGTGATTTCAAAAAATCTGTCATATTGAGTGCTACTGGGGTGGTCTGCTCTGAAAAAACAAGTGAAAGGTACATATGTAAACAAAAATGTGAGTACAAATAGATAAAAATTAACAAAGATCTTAATTATTGACTTTTTCAGTGCAGTATTGTCAAAGATAAAAAGTTCGTTTCTTACTTGTTTTCTAACTTGAAATTTTACAACTTTTCCATAAGTTTTTAAAATCCAGGCTTCATATTCTCATCTACTAAAACCTACTACCTATTTACTACTTTTTTTTACAATTTGCTACTATTTGAATATTATTTAAAAATTTCCTCAAAGAAAAAAAAAGAATCGAATTTTGGAAGAATTGCAGTTGTAATTTTTAGAAATAGTTAAATTTCAAAAAGGCTTTACATTGAAATAATTTAAAATATTTTAATTCCTGTAGAAAAATAATAAAAATAAGTATTTTAATATTTATTTAACAAAAATTATTCTCTTTTTGAATTGTAATTTAATTCTGAAATTGTGAAGAAATTGAAAGTCGTCAAATATAATTTTTCTTTAGCTACTTTTTTACTATTTTTTTCAGTCTTCTACTTTTTGTTACTTTTTGAAAATTAATTATCGAGCACGAAGCCTGAAAATCTTATCAATATTTAAAAGATCAGGTGAATTGATAACACTTATCGTTTTAAACATATTTTAGATAAAGAGAAGAATCACATGCAAGTTCATTTTCTTTTGCAGAAAAACAAGATGAATCAAACGGGAATTTCGAAATTAGCTAGGCTACGAGAATTAATGAAAATCGCCACTGTGAATGGTGTCGAAAAGAAGGGAATCGAAGCATTTATACTAAATTACGGTGATTGTCATCAATCCGAATATTTAACGGAAAGAGATAAACGTCTGAGTTTTCTCTCTGGATTCACTGGTTCCCGTGGCACAATTATCGTCACTAATGACAAAGCTCTATTGTGGACTGACGGAAGATATTTCCTTCAGGCAGTCAGTGAATTTGATCCACCTCAAGATTGGACCCTCATGAAGGAAGGCGTTTTAGGAGTACCCACTCAATTCGAATGGCTCAACACAAATTTACCCCCAAAATCAACGGTGGGTGTCGATATTAACGTGATTAGTTACACCGACTGGGTGTCAATGTACAACAATCTAAATAACAAAGGCCATACACTAATTCCTCTGGAGGAGAATTTAGTCGATAAAATCTGGGACAATAGACCAGCACCAGTGTTGAATCCAATTGTCGCGCATAAATTGGAATACAGTGGAAAGAAAGCGAAGGATAAAGTTGAACATTGTTGGGAATTAATGAAAACAAATGGTGTATCGCATCTTGTTTTCTCGGCTTTGGATGAAGTTGCCTATTTACTCAATTGGAGAGGATCGGATATTCCTTATAATCCAGTATTCTTTGCCTATGTTGTTTTGGATAGGGAGAATGTTCATATTTTTGTAGATAAATCCCGACTCACGGAAGAGGCGGAGGAGCAATTGAAAAATGAGGGGATTGTTCCAATTTATCATTCGTATGATGAGATTTTAAATTTTTTGAAGGAAAAATCAACGGCTGCGACTGATGAAAATCGAGTTTGGATTAGTTCTGGATCTATTTGTGCTTTGCACTGTGCTTGCGGGAGTCATGTTTATAGAGCTTATTCGCCAATTGGTTTGATGAAGTCAATTAAAAATGAGACTGAAATTAAGGGGATGAAGGAGGCTCACGTTCGGGATGGTGTTGCTCTTGTTAAATATTTCGCTTGGCTGGAGGACCAACTAAAAAATAAAAAGGCAGTGATCACTGAAATCTCCGGAGCGGATCAACTCGAAAAATTCAGACAGTTGAGAAAATTTAGTTTCTTTAATTTTGAGTTCTAATTGCATCTTGAATTATAATTTAAATTTTGTCATATAATTAAATCTTGAATTATAATTTAATTTTGAATTATAATTGAATTTTCAATCATAATTAAATTTTGAAAATTAAGGAAGAAAAGATTTCTTTTTTTTAAAAATTAATAATTTAATTTTAATATTATTAACTTTATGTAATTTAATTTTTTTTCAGAGAACAGGAACTATATGTTGGAGTGAGTTTTACCACAATCTCATCGTCTGGAGATCATGCGGCAGTAATTCACTATCATCCAACACCAGCCACTGATAAGCGTATCACGGATAAAGAAGTTTATCTTTGCGATGCTGGAGCGCAATTTCTTGATGGAACTACAGACGTTACGCGTACTTGGCACTTTGGTACGCCAACAGATTTCGAGAAAGAATGCTTTACACGTGTATTTAAAGGACAATGTTTCCTTAATACCGCAGTATTTCCAAATATGACAAAAGGAAATTATCTCGATACGTTAGCTCGCAAAAGTTTGTGGGACGTTGGGTAAATATATAAAAAAAAACAGTAATTTAAATTTCTACACATAATAGTTAATAATAATATTAATAATTAATTTATTAATATTAATACTTAATACTTAAGTTATAATAATTTTTACTCATAACTCAATATATTTTGCAGTTTGGATTACATTCACGGAACGGGGCATGGAGTAGGTTCATATTTAAATGTTCACGAACTTCCAATTGGCATATCTTGGAAACCAATGCCAGATGATCCAGGAGTTCAAGCTGGTGTATTTTTATCTAATGGTAATTTATTTTTCTCGTAACAATTGCCAAGAAAAACACAATTTTGTTTATTATTTTACAATTAACAATTTTCATTTAATTATGATTTTCACTAAATTTGTAATTATACATTATTATTATAATTTTTATTATTATAAATTTATTCGTAATACAAGATGTGTCAAAATTTTCAGAACCCGGATTCTACGAGGATGGAAAATTTGGAATTCGATTGGAAAATATTGAATTGGTAGTAAAGGCGAATAGCAAGTACAATTTTAACAACAGAAATTATCTCACTTTTGAGACAGTAACATTAGTTCCGATACAAACAAGTTTTTTGGATCTATCTTTACTTACAAATGCAGAGGTAAGTCGAACTTTTTCCTTGTCTTATTTTTTATTTTACTTTTTATTTTTACATTATTCATTGAAATTTATATTAGTTTTTGTATTACTCATTGCATCAATAATAAGTTAAATAGTTTTTAAGTTGTAATAGTCTAATTGTATTTTACATAATTAAATTTTAATATTTTCAGATTGATTATATTAACAATTATCATACCAAGTGCTTGGACACTTTAAAACCTCTTCTTCAAGGAAGTGAAAATGCTCAAGCTCTTTCTTGGCTTATAAAGCAAACTGAGCCAATAAGTAAATCTAAGGACTTTTAACAAAAAATGAATAAAATCGAATTTTTTCTACTACCTCTTTCAAAATGAATTATGTGGTGAAGATATTTAAATAATAAGATTTTATATGAAATTTTTGCATTTAAATGATGAATTAAAATGATTATTTTTTATTTTAAAAAATAAAGAAATAAATTTGAATGATAAAAAATGTCTAATTAATTTAACAATAAATCCAGTATTATTAGAAAGAAAATATAATCCTTCCTCTACAAAGAAGCAACAATATACTATTTTTAATTTTTGTTTCGCAACAATCGTCGAATTATTAATTTTTTTTAATGATAATATTTTTTTTATTATTGACACTAAATAATGATAATAATACTAATTTAATAATAATAATATTAACTATAATAATCGTCGTATTTATTTATCAATATTCAATTAATATCAATGAAATTTATCAATTAATAATTTAGTTGATCTAATAAAAAATGTTAAATTAAGTATATATTATATTTTCGAGATTTTTTCTGCAGTTACTCAGTTGAGTGCGTACCGTGCGTACACATGCACGTAATGGATCTTGAAAAAAGATTATCTTTAGCAATAGAAAATAATACACTTTCTGCAGAATGTCAAAATATTGCGTCAGGTTAGTATTTTCATTAAATTGTTTTATCAAATTTACATTTTATTTGGCTTTACTTGTAAACCTTGTAAAGAGAAATATTATTTTGATAAACATAACCTCAAAAAGTTCAATTTTTTGTAATTCTTGTCATTTTCTTCTATTATTTATATACATTTTGTCATTATTCATAAGTTTATTTTGTGAACTAAGTTTAGGATTTGTAATAACTAATAATAGTAAACTTAATTTTTCAAGTATATATTTAAATAATTATGTGTAAATAAATTTCACTTACAAATCACATGGTTATCCGTATTGTTTCTGTATTATTTTTATTTTTTTATTCTAAATATTATTCTATATTTATCGAATTTTTGAATATATTAAAGAATTATGTATAAATTTCATAGATTTTATTATCAATATAAAAGAGGATTAAGTAAAAAATTTCTATTTACAGAGATAAAGAAAGGAAATGTCAAACTTTTCAATTTTATCGAAGGACTGCAACCACTTCTAACGAATACAAATGTCGAATTACGAAAGCAAAGTATCCAAGTTTTATCTTCTTTATTAGATAGTCTACCAGTGGATTTTCTTCTCGAAGCAGAAATTAATTTCATTGTCGGATTTTATTGCGATCGATTAAAGGATCATTATAGCATTTTACCATCGACACTCAAAGGCATTTCATCCATAGTAAACAGAGTTTCATTCATAGTAAACATCTTGACGATAACTCACGTCTTTCTTAAAATAAATGAATTCTTTATTTCCAGATAAAAATGAAAAATCTTCCAGAAAATGGTCCTATACGTGTACTCTCAGCAATGTTCGAAAATATTCAATGTCAAACACTTTTACTGCCCGATCGACAAATTGTTTACAGCATTTTTGAAACTCTATTAAAAGAAAAATCATCAAATCTAAAGTCCCTTGGTGTGGATCTTGTTTACGGTGTGATAAATTCCATTGATGGCGAAAGCGATCCAAGGAATCTGTTAATAATTTTCCGTATAATTCCATTTTTTGTGAAACAATTTCCACTTGGTCATTTAATTGAGGAAATGTTCGAAGTCATTGCCTGTTACTTTCCAGTTCAATACAATGCGGTAAGTAAAAAATCAAATTCTATTTCTTTCCAGAAAATTTAATTTGTATATAATTATTAATATTAAATTTAAAAAATAATTAATATTTGTGTATTCTTTTAGCCAAAATCTGAAAGTTCGGGAATAACTCGAGAGAGTTTAGCGGAAGCGTTAACTCCATGTTTATGTGCAACTCCAGAATTTGCTGAATTTTGTCTTCCGTTATTAATTGAGAAAATGGATTCCAATTTGAAAGTGGCTAAATTGGATTCCCTGCAAGTGTTAATAGAAGGAGCGGGAATTTTCGGAGCAAAACGATTACAGCCACATTTACGGGAAATTTGGCAAATTTTGCAAAAGGAAATATTACAAAATCTCGATTTAGAAGTTAAACAATTGGCTCTCACGTGTACAACGTCGTTGATAAAGGCCTTGACAGAGGAGGATAAAAGTATTTCCAATGATTTTGTTGAGGAAATTATAATAAATGCCAAATGGGCATTATGTAATGCTTCCCTCAGCAGTTCCGTTAAGGATACTGAAAAGCTCTTGGAAGCTGTGGCTAAAGCGAGTCGAGAAATGTGTGAAAAAGTATTGTGCGCTATTGTACCCGCGTGCCTTACGCAATACTCAACGAAAACTGAGTTGCAAGATAAAGTATTTCTTTTGGAAACATTCAATAATTTCATTTCTATTGCAAATGAATATGGATTATCGATAAAACGTACGTATCATCTGACGGATTTTATTTTTTTAATTTAATTCAATTTTTTTGTTATTTATTTATTTAGAATTATTAAATAAATTATCAAAAATTGAAATAAATTTTTCTTTAATTTATTTTTTCTTCTGTTTTCGATTTTCAGACGTGTCTAATTTAGAGTGGTCGGATGTTCCCGCATTTTACATAGAAGAACTAAATAATCAATCTTCTCAAATTCGAATTAAATTGATGCACGGTCTAATTGCCCAAAGATCTTCTTTAAACGAAACTCAACGAAAAGCACTCAATGAAAAATTGTTTTGTGAAATTGAGACTGGAAATCAAGACACATTGCTTGCTGCACACTCTTGCCTTTACAGTTTTACTGAATTGTATCCAATTGAAGTCGTGAATATAATTGCAAACAGATTTAGCTTAAATGACAGTGAGTAAAAATTGAAACTATTAGATTTTACTTTTCCATTTAATTCAAAAATAATAATTTTCCTAAAGTTTGGAACGTTGAGATAACAGAAATTAATGTAACTGAATATTTATTTAGTTGCAATTATCTTTTTCAACATACAAATTAATTTTTATGTTAAGTTTCTTACTCGAAACTTTGAGAAAATTAATAATAATATAATCGATCTTGTTAATAATTTTTCTGTTGATAGAAAATAAAATTCTTCTAAACAATTTTATTAGAATTTTTGTAAATAATTAAATTCTTTTGAAATTAAAGTTAAATTGAAGTTTATATTTGAAAATAAAAAATTTGTAATTTACATAACAATAATAATAATAATAATAATAATAATAAATTGAATATCATTTCTGCGTAGATAATGTGTCGAATGAAACGATATCAAGGCGAATCGAAGCATTGTCTCTTCTATCAAGAATACCAAAAATAGGTTGTGAAATTCTTCCAAAAATTGTTAGTGTTTGTTCATCCAATGATAATGACAATATTGCAATAAAAATAGTAGCGCTTTCTTGTCTCGAAAAATTACTTACTACTGAAGAGGAAAATTTTGATATTCATAAATTTTTGTATAAAGAAGATGTACTGAATAAACTTGTCAAAATCTCCACTTCAGAGACTGATGGAAGAGTCTCTTTGATATCAAACATCTGTCGCTTGATAACGAGAAAATTAAATCTTCAGGAGCAGAAAGAGATCTTACAGAATTATTCTCGAATTTTGGAAGGAGACGTTTCAGAATGTGACATTGCTTTAATAGACGGAATTATGATAGCTCTAAGGCCTGACATTGAACTAAAAAATAGTGAATTAATAAAAAATTTGTATAAAATAGCAGTCGAGAGTTCAAATACAACAGCGAGACTTGCTAGTTGTCACTTGATTGCAGTTTTGATAAATAAAATCAAGTTGACTGACGAGTACGAACAGATTATACAATTTCTGAAAGACAACATCAATAATTCTTTAAATTCCCCTGAAGAAACAATTGAAGCGAAAAAAGCTGTCTCCACTCTTTTGAATTGGTTAACAACCTCTCTTGTTAAGAGAGGAACTGCGAATTCCCAGGATTTTTTAAATTATGTACGTAAATTATTTTATTTTCACTACAAATTGTTTGAACATCGAATTTTTGTTTCTTTCTAATATTGAGTTTCTCTTTAATTTTAATATTGAACTTCTATTTAATTTTATTATTGAAATTTCTATTTAATTTTGATACTGAATTTCTATTTAATTTGTCGACTATATTTTCAGCAAATATCAACTTTAAAAAATACGGAAATTGGAAATTACGTTGCTGGTGAATTTAAGACTTTAGTGGATAGAAATGACGATACATTAACTGAAGAAAATTTTTGTCAAGTGAAAATGTTATATAAACAGAGAATATTAGAAAATGTTATTCAAGGATGTAACGAATCGACGCGGGAAACAAAATGCAATTATTTAAAGGCATTACTTTACACTTGTCAAGAAATTCCAATGGAATTACTTTCGTTATATTTAGGAAAAGTACGTACCATTTATTCGAAATAGAAATTTATTAATATTAAATTAAATTATTCAAAATCCAACTCTTAATATTGAATTAAATTAATTAAAATTTCAAATTATTAATATTAAATTCTGCAAGAAAACTAATTTATTTGGAAAATTTTTCAGCTTGTCCCTTGTTTTATGGATAATTTTACCCAAGAAGAATTAATAATACCAACTTTAAATCTATTGCAACCATTGTTGGAAACAAAGAACTCGGTTTTTGCAACTGAAGCCAAATACTTCATATCAAAATTTTTAGATCTGTGTTCGCATCAAAATATGGTGAGTAAATTTATAAATTTAATTAGAAAATAATTATAATTTAGGGTACATTAGTTAAAAATTAAAATCGAAAATTTTTAACAACAAAAATAGAAGATTTTTTTTTTATTTAAAAATTTTACCTACATTTTTAATAAAATAACTTTTTTATCTTTAAATTTCGAATATGAAAAATTTTGTTAGTTACCTCATCAATTAAATTAATAAACATTTATTTAATTATTAATAATTTATACTTTAATTAAAAAAATGAATTAATATAAAAAAACACTGGAAATAAAATAAATTAACATAATGGAATTTTTTTCTATTTCAGAAAATAAGAATAACAACATTAAATTGTTTGTTAATTTATGTAGAATATCCATCAGAAATTATTCATCCTTTTAAACTGGATGTTTTGGAAATATTACATACACTCACTGATGATAAAAAACGACTCGTTAGAAAATTGGCTGTTAAAGCACGTTTAAAATGGTTTTTGATTAATCCATCGGATATGAATACTTAATTTGTAAAAATGTTCTCTTTTACTGTTACATATAATGTTGTATAGTTTAAAACACTTGTTTTAGATTCTTGTGACATTTTTATGATTTGCTTTGGTGTTTAATAATCGGAATATATAATCTAAATTCATTGATTTTGTAATAATTTTATTCAAAAGAAATTAAAATTTCTATCTTTTTTTTTATGTCACATACAAAAATACTAAACATATGACCTACATTGTAGGAGTTAACGTAACTAAATAAAGCATTGATTTTTTAAAAATTGAATTAAGTCTTTCCACCTAACATTCGCCAGTGAAACGCAAGCATGACTGAGGGTAAGAATTTTAAGAAGCGAAAAGAAAAGGAAGTTTTAAGGAAAAATTGTTTTTATATTAATAAATAAAATTTTACTGCATATTTCAAGAATGAAAAATTTTTGTCGAATTTACATTTACATCCAATTTAGAATATACTCAATGTTTTTGAAAGTTACAAGTGTAAGAAAAGTTTACTTAATTTGTAGGTATTTCGAAAAATGGTGCTTTCAAATTTGAAGACGGGAGCAGATATGTCGGAGACTGGAGTAGCAAAGGTTTGAGACACGGACTAGGTTCTTTGCTTTTTCCTGACGGTTCCCGTTACGATGGATGGTTTATCAACGGCTTATTCTCCAAATTAGGAGTATTTATATTTCCCGATGGTGCAAAGTAATTGGAAATTTTTATTATAATTTCAAAAAAAAAATTTCTACTAGAATTATTCAAAATTAATGGAAAAATGAAAAAAAAACTTCAGATACGAAGGAGAATTTGCTCAAGGATGGTTCCATGGCTATGGAGTTTTTTGGCGAGCTGACGGTATGAGATTCGAAGGAGTATTCCATGGTGGAAAAATTTGGGGATTAGGTTTGTCCATTTTGTGAATAAATGAAGAACTTTATATCAGACAATATCTATTATAGCAGTTAATTAATTTATTATACTATAGAAATTAATTCATTATTGACAATTAAAAAATTTTATTTCTACTACCTTAATAATTGAGAAAATTAAAAATATTGAAAGATAATTTTATTTTTATTTTATTGATTAAATACTCTTTAAAAAATAGTCAATAAATTTAATAAATTTTATACAGCTAATCAAATTTTGTTGTTTAGGTTTAATAACTTATGCAGACAACACTCATGGATTTCCACGGAACGAAGGATTCTTCAAAGATTGCAGATTAGTTCGTAAAAAACGTTGTTCTGAAATAGTCCACAAAGCCCAAAGATGTGCAATGCTAGCTCGAAATCAATGTGCCGAAATTAATCATTAAATAATTGTAATATTTTTATTCTTCAATTTGACAAATACTTACTCACTCATAAAGTTTATTTTATGATTGAAAATTATATCAAAATTGAATCGTTAAAAATAAATTTTCATAAAAATGTTAATTTAATAGTTTAAAAATTGTTTATTTAAAAAGAAAATTATCTCAAAAGAAAATAGTATTTTTTACAATATATGTTCTCAATTATTATTTAATGATTTGTTAATTTAAATCTTTTTTAAAAGTATTAAAATGCTTAAAAATAATATTTATCCTGAAATTATTATAGGAAGTAATAATTGTAATATTATTCTATAGTTTCATAAATTTTTATTTTGAATCACATTTATACCTTTATTCTATAATTATATTATCAATAACAAAAATAAATTCTTTCATCTTATTAATAAATAGAATTCACCTTACAATTCTAATAATACTTTTACAGTAATAACAATTATATAAATAAATTATTAATTAATTAATTTTTCTTGAATATTTAGTAACACGTAGAAAAGCGTAAGAAATGTGGACAATCTTTCGGATTGAAAATCTTTCAGAAATAATAATATTATTTTACATTAATAATTATTAATGTCAATTGAGTACGCTGGACTAGATCTATCGAATATATTCCATAAGAGATAATTTGAATCTTTCTTTTTATAGTTTCGATCAACTTTATTCTGTAAATTAATGAACCTTTTTTTAATGATTAAAAGATAAAATTACAATATTTGTACGAAAAAATAGAATTTCGTTAAAAAAATTTATAATAATAATTACCAATTTAAATTCAACAATGTGCTTTATATACATTTGTATATAAATATCGACACATTGGACATTATTTTTCTTCCCGTGTTTGATATTGTGTCCAATAGACTTCACACATTTGCAAATGTCCATTCGGTACAAACATAAATTCTGAAAACTTTAATAGGCAAATGCGGCAAATTAAATAATCTTGGTTGAAATCTGGAAAAGAAAAAATTAAATAATAAAATGGATTGTTTTGAATGAATTGCTTTTCGGAAAATTAAAAGAACAATCTAAATACAATATAATAAATATTAATTTTACCTTGTTCAATAACAACATGCGCTGGTTCAGGCACTACTGCTGCTAGTTTATTCAAAAAATGTTCTTCGTCTGTATCAAAATCTGAAATGATATTATAATTATCTAATCATATTATTATTCTTATTATTGCAAATCTTTAAAGTGCTGAAATTTTAAACATTAATTATTTCTTCTTACCGAAACCTGAAGCATATTGCATTCCAAAATGCAAACTTATGTCCCTTGAACTTATATTGATTCCTTCAGTTAGGAATTTCTCAAGCGTTATACTTCCCTTATCAATCTTTCTCCATTCGAGGTTTTGAGCATTCGGGGATTTCAGCTTTCGGAGCTTTAAACATTCGAGGTTTTGAGCATTCGGGGATTTCGGCTTTCGAGGTTTTGAGCATTCGGGGATTTCAGCTTTCGGGGGTTGAATTTTTGAGATTTTAATTTCTTTGTTTTGTACATTTTCGAACAATGGTAGATTCAACGTTCCAAATGGACTAATTATACAAATTTTAAGTAAAGAGTGCTTGAATTCTTTATTTTTCGTAAACATTTTTATATTATTATTTTATAAACAACATTTTTCTAGACTTTTACATAATTTTACAATTAACATACAATATTCCTCATCACAATATTCACTTCTTTCCAAAAAAAATTTGTTTTAAAATAATGTCTTAATTGATTTTTCACTTTATATACAAGTTTTTCGAAAATTTTCGTTTTTCGTTTAACAAATTTATAATTTTAGATGTTTGATTATATGTTTATATATATTTGATTTCATTAAGGCACCTAATAATATTTATTTAAATATTCTTTAACTTTTGAATAAAGTTTCTACTTTATTCAAATTAATATATGGAAATTTTGATGTATTCAAAATTTAATTTTTATAAATTATTTATAAAGTAGAATATATATTTTCGGTTTAAACATTCAATAAACGGTGTGAAAAGAATCTGTGAAACTTAATGATAAAAAAGTACTTTGAGCCTTAAAAATTAATCTGATACTTTTTGTATTCGCTTTCAAATTTCCTTTCACTAATTCTAATAATCACATTTTTATTAAAAAATACTGTTTTGTGATTTAAAAAACAAGCACACTCGTGAAGTAGTTTTACTATTGAAATTATTTTAGGGATGTATTAATTGATATTTAAAATTTATTAAATATTAATTAATGCATCAATAATGACTTATTAATCATTAATTAATATCAATTTAAATTATTATTGTGAAAAAATAGTATTATTTTTTGTAAAATATAAAATTTTTTTTTTGATTATTGGACAATATAAAATTTATCTGTTTTTATGAAAATATCCTCTCCATTTAGTAACAATAATTATCAAAATATATGTAATATTTTTCTCCTATCAATTATTATTAATTAACATTAATTAAAAAAGAATCCACTGTTCTCTTTTTCGTTCTTAATATTCAATATAGGATAATGAAGCTCATTTTATTATTTATAAAGCTCATATTTCTAATTGCTAATTTTTGCAATTATATACTTTTTTTAAATACTGTAAGTACAACACGCCAGAAAAAAAAGAAAAAAATACTTATATATTACTTTTGATATTTTGTTTTCGTAAAATATGTTTTTCATTTCTATTCAAAATTGAATAGCCATTTTTAAAGAATTATAAAAATATCTCGAACAATGTTTTAAATATTCTTTTTAACATTTCTCGATAAGGAATTTTATTATACTTTTCACAAAAATAGCATATTTCTCGTAATTTCTTCTAATCTAATTTCCCTTTTTTCTCTATCACAAAAAATGCCTTTTCTTAGGCTAATAAAATATCTTTTTCCTCTTTTCTTCTTCTAGATTTCTAAAAATTAATTTTAAATACAAGAACGATTTCAAATTTTTTTTTCTTAGGAAATAAATATTTCTTTTCTCTCTTTTTCCTTTTTTTTAAATGCAAGACAATTGCAATTATTTCCTTTCGAGGAAAAGGAAAATAGTCTTTAGATTCGAAGAGTCATAAAAGAGAAACAAATTTTTTTAAACAGAACAGAAACAACTAGGCTCTTCTATCGATTCTGAACTTCTTCTTGTATAAACTTTTAATAGTTGGCAGTGTACCCTGTCGTGAAAGAAATATTTAAAATCAGATTTAAGAAAACGAAAATTATTAAATTAAAATACTTTTCATTCTACTAAATTTTTTATTCCACTAGAGAAATAGTATTAAAAAATAGTATAAAAAATAGTATAAAAAAATGAATAAATTATTGTTTATTAATTTAATAATTAAATAAATAAAAATGTACTTTCATTGGTTTTAATTCATCAGTTATTACTAAATAATTACTTTCTGATTATTACCTTATTTTAACATTTGGAACTTGAATAACTTCGCCATCGCAATTCCAAACGCTGAGACCAGAATTTAGTGAAATGCTATTTCCATTTTCAGAGTAACGTGAGCTAGGCATTGCCTTGAACGTGAATTCTCGAGCTCTATAGACCTCGACAAACGGTAAATCGTACTAGAAATAAAAGAGAACATAATAAGTTAGAGGAAATTTGTCTTTATGACTCAAATCTATTTTACCATTTAGAAGAAAATTATTACTCAGTAGATAGGAGCAAAAAATAATTTACGATCAATTTACACGCGTAAATATTACGACTCTTTTCAAATGAACGTGGATATTTAATTTAGAAAAAGGTATTAAATTTATAATTTATTAATAACAATAATAATAATTAAATTTTAATTTAATTTTAATTTTTTTTAATTTTTAAAAAGTCGAAAGGAAATTTTATTCCAATTTATTTAGGAATAAAATATTACTTAATTAATTATTAATATATTAATATTGATAAATAAGAATAAAGGACCTGTCCCGTGAATATTGAAATAAATAAATAAAAAAAAAGAATATTAATAAAAAAATGTCTTTTAGTGTAAATAAAAAATTGTGTTATCGGCGATTCGTTTTTTTTTACGTATTTTAAGTGAAATTATCAACATACCAAATTTTTAACTTTACTGCTGAGCCTGAGAATCATTCTGATATTGTTGATAAGAGATGTGTGTCTAATAATAATAACATCCACGCAACCATCACCTACATGACAGTGCGGGCTAAAACCCATTGGACTTCTGGAACAGGCACATGATAGATTCGCTCCATTTACCATGAAAAATTTTCCCCTCACTGTAAGCCACCCTAAAAATAAAAAAAAATTACTCTTATCTTCTTTACAGTTCATTAATAATTTGTCAGCAAAAAAAAGTCTATCAATCAATAAACGATTAATTTATCATAATAGTAAATTTCTAGTTTACTCTATAGATAAAAATTGATTTATTAAATAAATAAAAATTAAATCAATGAAAAAAGTATCAAGAATTGAATTTGATTTAGAAAGAATAGAATAAAAAAGAAAAAATGAATAGAAAAGAAAAATGAAATAGAAAATAATTTTTTCAACGCACTTGAAATTTCTTTATCGGGAATCTCTTGATTCATATGTTGAATGCATCGATTGCAATTTTGCAAGCACTTTGTGCTCGCTGCTGGATGACATGGATCCGATAAAAGTTCAATTTCTCCCTCGTATCCTTTATTCGCCACTATTTTCTTAAAGCCTGAAAAATAGAAATTCACTCAAAATATATCATAGATTTATATATAAAAAGAAGACTAAAAAATAAATTAATCTTACAAAATATAATTTAGTTTTCCCTTTAATTTTATTTTGTAAGATTTATTTTTTCTCCTTTTCGTCAATTTTCTAAATCGTTTATTCTCACTGAATTATGATTCCGAAGAATAAATAATTGAATTCTTCTCATAATTTTATTACAATTTCACAGAATAATTTAATTCATTCTGGGAATTTTATTAAAATATTGAGAATAATTAATTTATGAATTACGTTCAAATGAACGAAATATTTTTATAAATTACTGATTTCAATAAAAATGAAGAAATAATAATCAAAAATAAATAAAAAATATTTTATTCAAAAAATTTTATTTTAATTCAAAATTTAATTTCAAAAATTGAAAATAAAAAAATTTGAACGTTCAGAACTTTAGATTCATCTTGTATTAAAATAAAAATTATAAAAATTCATCTTACAAAAAAATTATACTTTAAAAGGAAAAAGATTTTTGTTATTTACTCAACGTGAAGTTTTTACCTGAATAATCGTATCTCTGCGGACCCATCCAGCGAAATTTTTCGCTATCTCGAATGACGTCACCTAAATATCCGTAACTAACAACACTAGCGTACAGCCTAAGCAGGGAATTATTACTGTGAACCGAGGAGATATCCAAACCAGCAGTGTCTCCAAAAATAATGTGAATTGCAGCGGTTTGCACGTCCGTGGTACCGTGTAAACTGTAGGCGACGGTATTCGTACTTCCACCGGGAATTACGCCAACTGGCATTTTTGGTACCGGTAAACTGGCATTCGCATCATTTGGATCTATTTCCTCATCCTTCGCTGCCCTCAGCACTAAACCATTAAAAACCTCCGCGAAAGTTCCATCTCCACCGATACAAATCACAGCCTAAAATTAATGAATGGAAAAAATTATAATTCAATATGCAGAAAAGTAATAAAATAAATATATTCGGACAAGTTGCTCCAATCTTTCGAAATCTGATTTTCTTTTGTTAGGCCTCGAAAATTAATGAATTGGATAATTATAATTAAATGCGAAAAAAAATAATAATAATAAAACAAATACTATATTCGGTCAAATTAATGAATTGAAAAATTAGAATTAAAAAAGCAGAAAAAATAATTAAATAAATACATATTCACTGTTTCGGAATCTAAATGGTTTTTTTATCAGGTCTAAAATTAATTAATTAAAAAATGTAATTAAATATGCAGAAAAATAATAAAATAAATACATATTCGGACAAGTTGCTCCACTGTTTCGAAATCTAAATGATTTCCTTATCAGGCCTAAAATGAATGAATCGAAAAATTATAATTAAATGCAGAAAAGTAATAAAATAAATAAATATTCAGACAAATTGCTTCAACCTTTTGAAATCAAAATGATTTCCTTATTAGGGAGTTTATCGAAATACAATAAATAATTTGAGAATTAACAAAAAGAATAAATACTGAAAATAATAGAAAAATAAATATAATAATTAATAGAAAAGAAAATTGAAAATTTAATAGAAAAATAAACAGAAAAATGAATACAAAAAGAAATGAAAAATTAATAGAAAAATAAATACAAAAAGAAATTAAAAAATTAATAAAAAAATGAATACAAAAATAAATTGAAAAATAGATAGAAAAATAAATACAAAGGTTAATTAAAAAGTAATTATAAAAATTAACAAAAACAATAATAAATTGAGAAGAAAAATATCCGTAAATAATGACAATTAAGAAGAAAAATATCCGTAAATAATGACAATTAAGAAGAAAGAATTAATTTGAAGAAAGAATTAATTTAAATTTTAAAATATCAAAACACAAAAACTACAGTGAATTTTGAATTAAAAAATAATAAAAAATACAAAAATTCAATGCTACAGTAAAAATTTCTCACATTAATATCATCCAAATTCGCCGTGAGAAGCGTGTCACGAATATGTCCAGCTTTTTCAGTGATTATCAATTTAATTTCAATTCCTGCTATCATCATTAAGGGTTGCACTTCTTTTTCCCAAATTTTTAATCCCTTTCTCTTGCCACCGAATGGATTAACAAAGACCATCATTTTTCTCGGTCTATAAGTGAAACCTGAAAATTAACAAAAAACAAGAATTAATAGTTGAAAAATTATCATTTTCCTATTTATTTGTAAATTTTTTGTAATTGTAATTATAAATATTATAAATATTGTAATAAAATATATAATACAAAATCCTAAAATTCTAAACCATCAAATAAAAGAAAATTATTACCTTTCCCTTTCAAATTAAAATTTCATTTCAACAATTTTGCGTCGAGTATAAAGAAAAAATTTTTGTTTCAAAATTTTTACTCCACCTTTTTGATTTTTATTGCAATTGGTAATTTTTCAAAACAGTTAAATTGCAAAATATATACGTTGAAAGATATTTACGTTAAAACATATTTACGTTAAAAAATATTTACGTTGAACAATATTTAAATTAAAAAAAATATTTACGTCAAAAAAATATCTTTATATTGAAAAGTATTCAAATTGAAAAATATTTGGAGAAAATATTTCGCTTAGTTGAAAGTTCGTAATTTTTTGGAGTATTATAATTTACTTTTATGTAATTGTAATTCAAAAATATTGTAAAAATAAAATGTAAAATTCATCCTAATTGTAATGTGATTGAAAAAAAATTCTTAAAAACGAAGTTTATAAAGAATGTTTCTTGTTACAAACCATTAAGATAATTTTGAATGGTTTTTACCCATGAGCCAATTTGTCTAGGATCAGAGTGGCTCATAGTGACACTGTGATGTCTCCATTTGCTTTTAGAAGCACAGGCTGCATAATGTAAAACAAAACTTGTCAAGGATAGACTTGGTGACGTGGATAATGAATCTTTTTTTTTCACATTATTCATTGTTGGAGTCCAGTCATCTCCATACGAGGCTGAAAGAACATCGGTCATCGGCAAGGTCCATCGTGCTGAAAAAAAAAATTCTTTTTACAAACTACTCATTTTTATTTTCTCTTCCTCGTTATTTTATCCCAAAAATTTAAAAAAATAATTGGGGATTTTTAATTTATAGAAATAATAAATAATTAATAATAATATTAATAAATTTAATAAAATTAATAAAAATTAATTCTTCATTTTAGAAGTAAATTTAATTCTAATTAATACAAAGCAAAAAAGAGATTCATATTCATTGATAAAAACAACTGAATAGTTTTTCCTTATTTTTGTTACTATTGCATATTATAAATGAAATATTCCTTTTGCAATTTTTTTTATTAAAATTTTGTTTTTAAAAGATTAAATTAAAATGATAAAAAAATTCTTTATTATTTTTATAAAAAGTAATAAAGAACTATTTTGCAAGAAAAATAAATAAATAGAACTAAAAAATTAAACAAAGAAATAAAACTGATTTACATTAAAAAAAATGTGACTCTTCTGCTGATAAATTTTTATTGCAGGAAATTTTTTGTAGAAAATTTTTTTATTGTCTTTAACAAAATTTTTATCATTGTCATTAAACTAAAAGAGAAAATTTGAACTCAAAGACTTTTTTTTTGTTAAAAATTTTGCATTTCCTTATGTACAAAATAATGGCGAAAATATTTTCTTACCGCAAAGAATTTTAATCAGAACACAAAATTTTTAATTTAAAAAGAAGAAAAAGTATTTTTTGTCTTTTTAATGAAAAATAAAGTGAAAACAATTTTTTCCATAAAGTGCAAAAAGAAGAAAGAACAAAGAAGATACTAAAATTTGTTAATTTGGAGTCAAAGTATTTATATATCGATTTATATTAAAATAAACTTAAAATACTTTGAAATAAATATTTTCTTAAAATATTTAAACAAAATATTTTTTTAGTTTCTATAGAAAATTTTTAAAAAAGAAAACGATTGCAAAATTTTTTTCTCAATTGTAACATAATAATAATCATATAAATAAAAATTGCAGAAATTTGCTTTCATAGAAAATATTTCAAAATAAAAAAAAAACGATTGCAATAATTTCCTTTTAATTGTAACATATGAATAAAAATTGCAGAAATCTGCTCATTGTGCATTTTAGAAAGTGAAAACGTTAAAATAAAAATTAAATACAAGGTTGTGTCATTTCGTATTTTGTAGCAAAATTAAAATAAAAATTCATAATTAAAATGACAAAAATTAAAAATCGTATTTTTTTTATATAAAAAGCAATCAGCTGTGGCTCGAAAATCATGCGCCTTGCACTTGCAAATATATGTTCATAATATACATCTAAAAATAGTCATTCATCAATAATCCTTTCCGGTAAAAAGTTTCTTCAAAATTTATAAACCAGAAATTATAATAAATTGTCTAATTCATTATATCCGTGTTGAGAAATATTTTCAGCAATCATAAATCAGCTATTTCAAATTAGTTAACAATTTAATAATATTTAAAAATAAATAAACTAAATTAAATAAAATTGATCAATAATATTTTTTTATTTATCTTAAATTTATTTACAGAAATAATTTTAACTGAGTATATTAAAAAATAAATAAATGAAAATGAAATTTGTTAATTATTTTTTAAATTATATATTATCTGTTAGTAAATATTATTAAATATATTTACTTAAATTTATTTCTATAAATAAATAATAAATAAAAAAAAAAAAACTTTTATTATTCTTTAATTTCTGAAAAAAATTTTGTCTCTTTAACGAAAAGTATAAAATTTTCTATTTTAATTATTAAAAATTGTATTTTCCTCTCAATGATTTTTTTTTCTATACAGAAAAAAAATCATTGAGAGAAAAATACAATTTTTAATAATTTAATATTTTATGTTACTTTATATTGCAGTGCAATTATATTGTGACTCTCAAGAGTCTTGAACTCCTGGAAAATAAAACTTATAAAAGTGAAAGGCCTTTATGCTTCAATGCGAATGCTGTGTAGGAAAGATTTTTTTTTCATTCAACTTTAATTCACTTTATAAAAATAATGTATAAAAATCCAATTAACGTATATATGTTAGTTATTGTAATCAGAAAATTCGTAACTAAACGATTTTTAATTAAACAAAAGAAAATAATAATAGCAAATAAAAAAAGGTATTTTAATACAATTTTTTTTTATTTTATTTTTCAAATTTTCCTTCTTTCTTTATTTTAACAATTTTTATCTTTTATTTACTTTAATAAATTTTGTCTTTGTTTATCCTAGTTTTTTTTAGATAAAGTAAATAAATAAAGATAAGAATAAAAATTATTTAATAATATTATAGAATATATTTAAAAAAAAACGAGGAAAAAAATTAATTTTTATTAATTTTCTTAAAATTATAATAATTATAATTTATCTTGAATAAGGAAATTTTATTTATTTATTGAAAATAAACGAGAAAAAAACCGTACTAGTTAGTTAGTAAAATAATTTTTAATTAGACAAAATAAAAAAGGAACTAAATAGAAAAAATATTTTAATAAATTTTATTTTTTTACCTAAAATTTTTTTTTCAGTTACTTTGATAAATTTTATTTTTTTACTTATTGCAACGATTAATTTATATTTTTTTATTAATTTTTATTTATTTATTTATTTAAAAATATTTATTTTTAAAAAATAAAAAATAAATCAAATGAAAAAGGGATTTTTTTTAAACAGAATCAATTGTCTTAAAATTTTTGACAAGAGATTTTGACCAGAAGATAAAAAATGATCGAAAGAACCTTCATGGAATAAATAAATAGTTTACTGCCGCGTTTAAGTATTGAATAAAATATAAAAAGAAAATGTACTTTGAATAATGAGAGGTTTCATATAAATTAGGCAATAATATACAATTCCTGTACTTTTTTGCTTGGGCACGTTATTTTTTTTACGACCTCCGAATTTCAAGGTTCGTGATTCACATTCAATAAGATTTTTATGTATAGTATTTTTCTTTTTGTGTATAGGAATTATTTCACTCTAAATTATACAATAATTTGTTTCTTTGTTTTATAATTAATTTTTTGAATAAAAAAATACTAAAAGAAATTATATTTTCCTCTTATTTAATTATTATTTCTACCCACTTAAATACTGCGCACTTTTATTGAACACAATTGACAATGTTCGTGTATAGTAATTATTTTTAGATTGACTTTTTTTTCGAAAGAAAGTAAAGAAAAGACAAATAATAAAAATTTTATATAAAACGGAATTTTTGCTTCATTCAATGGAAAAATGAACAAAATGCGTGTTCATTTATACGGACATTATATTATTGACATAAAACACTTAATCAATAACATGAACTAAAAAACAAAGTCATTAGTGTTCCTTTTTTCTAGTTCAAAAAAAAAAAAAAAGGAAAATTACAGACTAAATATTAGTGAAACTATATATTTACTGAATTAGTGAAATAAAAATTTTATAACATTTTTCTCTTTATTTAAATTTGATAAAAATATAGAATTATTTATCTATTCCTTTATCAATTATTTAATTCACTTATTAATTTTTTTTTTTATTTATTTATTGACAGAACAATAACTTTCAAATATTTTATAAAAAAACGTTATTTTTTAATTTTAATTTTTAAATTAAAAATATATTGTCAGTTTAAAAAGAAATTCTCAATAAAAATTTAGTAACAATTTATCATTTAATTCTTGCAATTAAATTCTTTACAAAATTAATATTGTATATTATTTAATTAATTACAATAAATTAAATTAACTATACAAAAGAAATCTCGTTTACTTATGTCAACAAATGAATAAATAATTATTATTTGAATTTTCACGGAATTATTCACGAAACAATTGTCAATCAATTGAATCATCAATAATTATTATTGTTCAAATAATTTTACGTATACGTTATTAAATATTTTGTCAGGATCAATTTAACGAGGCCTTACTAAATTTTTATATCAATAAATTTATTATTTATTTCGTTATATATTTATTCTTTTCTATAAATTACGAGGCAAACTGGACTCGTGAACTTGAAAGAATAAAATATCAAAATTTAAATTGTAAATTTATTTTATAGAACATTTCCTGGATGTTTCTATATAAATATATTTACTCAATATTATTTTTTAAAAAGGAAAGAAACAACTTAACTATAAAACAAGTTTTATTCGGGATTATAACAGGTTCATATATATACCTATACCTTTTTTTATATCATCTACGTATTAACGAAATACAAGGCCGGTCCAATCATTTTCATGAACACGCTAATAATATTTCATCTCAAATTTTCTTTTTCGTTTTGTTTTCTCAAATATTTCCTATCAATTAGTTTTTTAATTTAAAATTATATAAATTATTCTCTTTGTAAACAAGAAATTATTTTTGAAATTAAAAACAATAATAAGAAATAATTTTTTTTAATTTCAAAAATAAGTGGCCAACCAAAATAATATGTTTGAATTAAACATATTTTATAATTGAAGTAAAGATTAATTTTTATTGAATCAAAATTATTATTATTTCAAAGATAATTTTTGGTTGACTATAACAAAGACAATTGATTCAAAAATATTGTTTTCTCAGTGTATAAGTATATAATTCCGTATACAATAAGAAATAATATAAAAAAATAATATAGGTAATAATAATAATAAATTAGAGTAATTTGTTTATTTATTTTACAACTTCTGATTCTACAATCGAAATGGACCACAAAAGTGTTAATAATAATATTAATAAATAATTAATATTAGAAAATATAGGTAAATTTAATAATTAATATATTAATTATTAATTATAGGAAATAAAATTAACAAATAATTCAAAAAAATCTTTAAAGAAAAATAAAAAATTAATTCTTATTTAAATAATTTCAACAGTTTTTTAAACAATTAAAAATATATTTTAAATTATTGAACAAAATTTATTAAATTATATATTCTTTTTAGATTAATTTTATTCAATGAGAAAAAAATTAATGTCAAAAGAATAATTTAATAAATTTTGTTCAATAATTTAAAATTTATTATTATTATTATTATTATTATTATTATTATTACCATTGTTGTAAAAAATTATAATGGATTTTTTTTCTTTGCCAATTTGAATAATTTATTGCAAAAATTGCTTTTGACGCAAAATAATCAATTCTCGATCGTTACAAACAAAGTATAGTTGTTTTTCCCTAATCGAAGAAATTTATTGCAAAATTATTTAATAGATTTAAGAAAAAATTGATTATGCGTAATACACATATTAATAAATATTATTAATTGTTCAAGTACACAAACGCGTTTATTAATGCTGCATTTAGATTAGATAAGAATTCTGATGGTTTAGTCTCATTCATATAAATTTTAAAATCAGGTAAACTTAAGTTGCATTCGAAAATACAAAAAGAAAAAGGAAAATTAATAAAAAAATTTATATTATTAATAATATAATCATAACAACAATCGTTTTATTCTATAAAATTTATAAAATCGAAAATGACTTTTAATAATTTTGCGACATTGAGTGAAAATATTTTTAACATAACATAATAATAATAATTTTTATTATTTTATTATAAAATAAAATTGTTGATATAATTAAAAAATTAATATCAAAGAAACTAAATAGTTTGATAATAATAACGATAATAACAATTAATATTTATTGAGAACATTTTACAACATTTATAATTATTGAGAACTATTGTACACTGAAAAAAAAATTATTTGATTCAAATAAACGATTACTTGATTATTATCAATTAAATGTTATATGAACAAATAATTTCAGTATTTGAAGTAAATGCAATTTAATTGCATAAAAAAAAAAATTTTTCAAATTTCAATTAAAAATAACAATAATATAAATAGTAAAAAAAAGATTCTAAAAGTTATTTTTGTCTAGAAAATAAAAATACTATCCAACTTCTCGCACTCATCCTAATAATCCTATAAATAGTCAAAAAGAAAAAAAAGATTCTAATAGTTATTTTTGTCTAGAAAATAAATATACTATCCAACTTCTCGCACTCATCCCAATATATTATATAAAAAAAAAAATGTGAATTCACTTCCTTAATTTTTTTCGATATTTTTTTTTTAGCTTCAAAATTGATAAATGATTATTGGACTTGAGTATAATTTTCTCAAAACGTTTTATGGGTCATTGACCGAGTCTGTTAGCTTCCTTAAAATGTTTGCCGTTCTTTTGCAGACGTGTTAACCACTTTAGGCTCACGTTACAAGTATTTATTTTATAATAATTCTTGAATAATCGAGTGTATTAATCTGCAGAGAGAATACGGTTTATAAAACTGACGCACATTGATTATCATATGTATATAACATTATAACAAAAGGTCTAATTAGCTTATACCGTTTATTCTTCACAAGAGAAAAATTGCCAACGTCTTTTTTTATATTTTATAATTTCATTTATTAAACCCGTTTATAATTTAAATAAATAAGTATAAATAATATTCCACAATAAATATAATTGCTAGGTATAATAAAATTGTTATAACATTATAATTGTTATAACTATATTATTATCATATTATAATTATTATGACTATATTGTTATTATATTATAATTATCATAACTAGATTGTTATTATATTATAATTATTATAAATATATTGTTATTATATTATAATTATTATGACTATATTGTTATTATATTATAATTATCATAACTAGATTGTTATTATATTATAATTATTATAAATATATTGTTATTATATTATAATTATTATGACTATATTGTTATTATATTATAATTATCATAACTAGATTGTTATTATATTATATAATTATAATGTAATAATAATATAATACAATTAAAAATGCATTATCTGGAAAAAGTGCTTTCCAAGATGGGAAATTTTATTTTTTTTTTATATTTATATATACTTATTTATAACACATTCAAAGTAGAAAAACATGAAATGTGTTTAATATATTATAATAATTATTATTACTATTGTACTGTAATAAAAATAAGAATAGGTAAAAATAATAAATTGTAATGTAATAATAAATAATGTACGAAAGGCTCAGTCTCGTTATAATATTCTAAAAAAATAAATAAAAGAATAATAAATAATAAAAATTATTATTCAATAGTAAACAGATTGCACAGAAAAAGAATAATAATATAATAATTATTTAAGATCTTTATTATTTAAATTATATGTCTTTCTAGAAAAACGTATCTCAAGATAATAATTATTATTATAATTTAATAAAATATGTTGAATAAACAAACAATATTAAATTATTCTATAATTTAATTATTATACAATTTTATTTATTTCTTTATATTTATTTACTTTTTTGCATAGTATAAATAACTGTCTTATATTAAATTTTTCAAACTGAATTTACTCTGTTAAAGAAGAGATCTTTAAAGAAAATTGACTGTCAAAGGGAAAATTTCGTTTTCAATTTTCCATAATAACTAATATTGAAATGAAAAAAATTCTGAAACAAGTAAATATAAAGAAGAAAATAAGATTTCCTATTCTTAGAAAACATTTTTCCCAGGTAATAATTTCAACTCTCTTGGATAATAAAAAGAAAACAGAAAAAAAAGACATTCAACAATGACGACCCAGTAACCGATTTATTTTGACCTACATGCGCTCTTCCCGATTGTCATATATACATACACACCATATATAATTTCAAATAATAAACTCACTGTAAGGTGGTCGTTCTGTTTCCCAAATAAGTGTACCCTGATGAAAATAAACACGACATCTCTTTTTTTTAATGACAAATGTATTTAATAGCACTGTTTGCGAGCACTGATCACCAGCCTCAAGTATTTTACCCTTGTTCTCCATTTTATTAATTAGAAAAATTAAACAAAAAAAAAAAAAATACTACATCGAACAAAGAAAAAAAAAAAAAAAAATCACGATTTTAAAAATTTAAAAACAAATACTTGTCACACGTCATTATGACGTTCATTATGATGATAATCCATCACCATATGACTTTGTTTTGGTGGTATTATTTTTCCTTGTTTAGTATTTGTAAATAAAGGATATTATTTTTTTAAAAAAATAAATTTTGCTTGAACATCGCTCGAATGGTATGAGCCGACTGAACTGGAGAACTCTCCTGTATCAAGTCGGAAGTCCATACCAATATTCGCGTTTTCAACCTCGACGTACGATGTATTTGTGTGTATTATACTCAACACACCACCGACGCCGGCGTCGAAGTTCAGTTTATTCCCCTCTCTTTCTCTCTTTCTCTTCTATATATATGCATTCGAATTTCGATCCCACTATTTTCTTATAATATTAAAATTTTATTAAAGTTTTCAGGTATTGTATGTTATAGATATTTGTCTATATGTATGAAAGTTGTGATAAGAGATTAAATCAATGAAACATATATAATTGCACTTGAAACTTATCAATATTATGTAACGTCATATTTCGCATGAAAGGTAAAAATATTTTTTTTGCGTAAAGGAATATGAGTGCATTTATAAACCGGTTTTGTGTGTATGCAGGTACAAATTTTCAATATTGAGTTAAAAATAGAAGATTTTTTTTTAAAATTCTTATAATATTGGAGAACAAGAAATGAATATTCTATAAGATTTGAAGAAGAATATTTGCATATTCTAATATTTAGGTGGAATATTTCTTGGAAATTGAAATTTAAGTAATTTAAGGACAGAATAAAAATTTATAAATTTTAGTATTTAATTATTTTATTTTCAAAAGGTAGAAAATATTAGTAGTAGTAAAGTAGGAATATTTAAGTGGAATATTCCTTTTGTAATATTTTTTAATAATATTCAAAAGAAAGATATCTTTGTAACATAAAAAAGTATAATAATTCTTTCGATAATAATATTCAAGAGAAATATTCTTTTAATATCAACATAAAAGTGGAATATCCTTTTATAATATTCAAGTGCGGAGTATTTCATAAATATTAATATTTGAGTGGAATATTCCCTTAATATAATATTTAAGTAGAATATCCTTTTGATATTATAATATTTAAGAGAGAAATTCCTTTGATATTAATATAAAAGTGTAATATCTCTTGGTCTTTAATAATACATATTATATTGAAATATTCCCTTGATAGTATAATATTTAAATGGAATATTCTCTTGATAGTGTAATATTTAAATGGAATATTTCTTTGAGATATTAATATTCAAATGGAATATTCCTTTGATATTAATATTCAAATAGAATATTTTTATAATATTAATTTTTAAGTGAGATATTACTTTAATTTTAAAATTGCATTGAAATATTCTATCTGTTATTTATAGAAATATTCAAGTACAGAATATTCCTCTCCAATTATATAATATTTATCATAATTAATATTTAAGTGGAATATTCTTTCGGGATGAATATTAAAGCAAACTAATTTTTCAAGAATAATATTCACAAAGAAATAATTTTAAAAAGAATTAATATTAACATTCGATTGGAATGTCTCATTAATATTAATATCGAAGAGAAATATTCCATTTACATTTAATATAAAAGTGATGAAAATTTTATTTTTAGAGAATATTTCTGTAATATTACAGTAAAATATTTCATTATGCAGAATGTTCCTTAAATATTATTTATAATAATTAATATTTAAATGCAATATTCGTTTAAAATAAATATTTAAGAAAAATAATATTTTAAGTGTATAATATTCAAAAGAAATAATTCAAAAATAAAATTAATATTAATAAAAAAGTGGAATATTTCCTTAATATTAATATTTCTCTTGAATATTGTAATATTAAAGAGATATTCCACTTCATAAATATTAATATTAAAGAGAAATATTTCTTTGTATATGTATACAAAAGTGAAAATATTATTTTGAGAGTAATATTCAAAAAGAAATAATTCCAAAAAATGATATTAATATTCAATTGGAATATCCCTTTAATATTAATATTCGTAAGAAATATTCCATTGATAAATTATTTAAAAAATGGAATACTCCCTTTATAGTATAATATTCAAGAGAAGTATTCTTTCAGTATAAATATTTCAACAATATTGAAAAATAAAATATTCAATAAAATAATTCTAAGAGTAATATTTCAAATAAGATATTAATATTTCAGTGGAATATCCCATAATAACTGTTTAAATATTTTTTGAATTTAAATAAATTAAATAATTAAAGTAATTATAGCAAAAATTATTCAAATATAAATAAAAGAACAAAATTTTTTTTTAAAAGTAATATTCGAAAGGAATATTCGTTAGATATTTATATTCCTGTAAATATTCACGTAATATTCCTTTTAGAATAAAATTTTTGAATTTTTATTATTTATTTATTATTTTTTTTAATTTTTAATTTTTTAATTTAATATTTAAGCAAAATATTCTTTTCAAAATAATATTCAAACTTTATATACATTTTTTTATATCAAAATATTTAAGAAACATGTATCATTATTATAAAATTAATACCAAAGTTTAATGTAATGTAATTTAATAATAGAAAATATTGTATAATAAAGAATAATTGTTACTTTTCTATTATTCGATGTAAAAATAGAACACAGAGAGAGACCTTTTGTTTCTCTCGATATTCTCATGTATTGAATAATATTAACCACTCTGTCTTATTCTGAACGTCTTTTTCCACTTAACAATACAACTCTGCGCGTCTGTTGCAAAAGTCATTAACTACTTACGTCTGACTCGAAAGCTTTTTCCACTTTTTAAATATTCACCATTTATTTCGCGCGCTTTCGTATAGAATTCAAAAAAGAAAAAAAAAGAGAATAAAATAAAAATAATTAATTTCTAAATATAAATAATAATTTTATCACTCGATCGTCAGAATATTAAAATAATTGATTCAATAATAATTAATTTTTTTTATAAATAAATTTTAAGTAGAGCGCAATAAAAATTCTGTTATTAGATGAAAAAAATTCAAATTAAATTTAAATTTTAATTTAATTTTAATTAAAAAATGAAAAAAGCGACTAAAAAATTGTTTACATGCATGTAGAACGGGTTGCATATTTTTGGATTTTCTCTTCTATTCACAAAAATTGTATGCAACCTGACATACACATCTGTGTAAATTATTCGTGATCGGTATTTTGTCGACGTTTTGATCTACAGGGCCGTATTTAGCACATGTGCCATTGATTTTCCTATTATTTTCCACTCTAATCGATTATTTTCTTTATCAGAATTTATTATTATTATCCTATTAATATTCATTATATAAGTAATAGTAATTAAATAAAATAGTGAATAATTATTATTATTATTATTATTATTATTTTTAATATTATTAACTATTTTATTTAATTACTATATTAATTACTAAATAAAAATTTTAATAATTTGTATTCATTTACTTCACCTTCTACTCTAATTTTTTTTTTGTAATTTCTTAATTATTTTTCAAAAATATTCGAATACAGAATGTATTATTAAAATGGGAATGAGAACCACTGTTTTATATATGAGAAAGAGTTTAAATAGTGTAGGTTATAGAATGCAAGAATTAAGAGAAGGGGAAACATCACCAACAAGAATCATTTACTAATACAAAACTTCCTTCCATATATGAGAATAACTTTAATACAACACATGAAAATAAACAAGTTGATCAAAAATTATACACGCGATATCAGAAATAAAAATACATTTTTTTAAAATTAAAATCAACTGTAAAAGGAAAATAGAAAAAAAAAATTAAATAACTAACTTTTTTTCATTTAAAATTTAACTAAAAAATTACTATATCAAAAATTTAAAAACTGAACCTAAAGATACTGCCCGGCATACGAGTGTAAATAAGTCAACAATTTGTTGGGGAGCTTATTCAATTTTCTGTTTTCAATAATTTTCATATTCAATTAATTTTTATTTCGATAATTTTACTAAATTTATAATAATAGAAAATTAGTAAATTTTTTTTAAAATCAACTTTTTTTAAAAGTCCTAAACAATTAAAATTTATTTATCAGTAATTTACAAAAGAACCTATTTGTGAAAGACCTATATGTATAAACATTGCAATGTCGCAGCAATGGAATTTTTCCACAAAACACCAACTTCCAAAATATAATTTGCCATCTGTTTGGAAAAAACCCAAGTGAATAAAAATTCACTCTAATCACTAAATTCACTCACTTTGAGAAAAAATTTGCATTAACAATCAATAGACAACGAATAAAAGTCATATAAAATATTCTATAAAATATTCCATAAAATTATGAACGAACCTGTACAATAAATGTGAATCGTCCCTCTAACAAAATATATCCGCTTTCGAAGAACCTCAAAGAAAAACAAGCGCCGGGCACAAAAATAAGCTGTGGGTTCTATTTTCCCCTATTACGCTCCTGAATGCATAATTCAATTACGCACGCGTAAGTTCAAATTCCACCAATGAGAGACAAGCGACGCCAGGATGGGATATCACGGGGGGGTTCGCGTCGCCTTGCGCGTTCTTCCGGAAAGTACAAACGTCCATTTTGTCAGGACAGACGATCCCGCCTAGTCGACGCCGGTGAATACTATATTTCCCATTTGCTGTGAGTTCTCGCGTCAATATTATTTTTCAAGGCGCGTAATTTCAATTAAACGTGAAATTCATTACTTTCTCCATTATTACAGGAATTGTGATTATTTTTTTTAAACCAAAAAAACTTTCCCTTGGGGGAAATTTGTGAGAAAAATATTCAATTTCACTATATTGAAAATTACAAAGCGTGTCGGTGAACAAGCCGGTTTTAGTGCGGAGTACAGTCTAGAGCAAAATGGCGGATCTGCAGGGAACACCAGTCACACAAGACGCCCTGTCCGTTGCTCAACTTGAGTTACAAGGAAATCCAAATGCCTTGGCATTGCGAAGGCCCTTTGATCCAGTGGCACATGACCTGGACGCAACTTTCCGGCTAACACGATTTGCGGATTTAAAAGGATGAGGGTGTAAAGTCCCTCAGGAGGTTCTTGGGAAACTCCTCGAGGGACTACAGGCCGATGATGGTAGCGCACAGGATCATGAACATGCCCATTTTATGCACATGGCTATTCCTCGCATTGGTAAGTTTATTTATTATTGTTTAATTTTTATTTGCCGTGTTATTCACCGATTTATTGCGAGGTGTAATTCGCATGGAACTTTGCCGGTACCGGCAATTCCTTTGTCTTCTATTTTTATTGTAATTAAATTTTTTACATTGTCATCATGTGAGAAGGTATTTGTTTGGAAATTTTGTTTATTATTGGATTAATTTCCTGGGTAGAAAGAGTTTATTTTTGATAAAAGAAGAAATTTTGTTACATACAGGGGCCCTTTATTTACTGATTCGCCCCTGCCACTATGGCGGACACGTTGTCTCCCGCCATTTTTTTTGTGGGAGGCAACACTGATTGGCGCGAAATTTCAATTTTTTTTTTCTTAAAATCAATATTTTACGAATTTTATTTTTATACGATTCATACGATAGAAATTTATGGATTAAAAATAGTATTAAATAGTAAAAATTAGTAAATAATTATTTATAATATTCCTGTTAATACAGTAGGGCAATTTTAATAGATTGTTCTAAAGAAAGACAGGTAGAATAAACGAGAGAAACCCATGCCAATTTGTGTTTTAATAACATTTTGGTGACGTTAATTTTCTAACAAAAATGATAAAATATACTTTTTTTAAGAAATAATTTAAGAAAAAGATTTTAATTGTTTTTTTTTTCTAATTTTCAGGCATTGGTATGGATTCCTCTGTGACTCCGTTGAGACACGGCGGTTTGAGTTTGGTTCAGACGACGGACTTTTTTTATCCACTAGTCGACGATCCCTACATGATGGGTGAGATTTCGTGCAAAAATTAATTTTTGAAAAAGAAATTTTCGATTTTTTGTTTTTAAAAATGTACAAGTAGTTCGTTGATATTTTTTGCTTTACTTTGGAATGTTTGAGGATTGTTTCAGGTAAAATTGCATGCGCAAATGTCATCAGCGATTTGTACGCAATGGGAGTGACGGAATGTGATAATATGTTGATGTTATTGGGAGTGAGTACTAAAATGACTGAGAAGGAGAGAGACGTTGTTGTCCCATTAATAATGCGTGGATTCAAAGATTCAGCATTGGAAGCTGGAACAACGGTAACTGGAGGACAAACAGTCGTTAATCCCTGGTGTACAATCGGTGGAGTTGCGTCTACAGTTTGTCAACCAAATGAATATATTGTGTATGTATTCAGTTATTTCCAATTTACAGAAACTTTGGAATAATAATAATAATTTCAGGATTGCCACAAGGTCAGGGAATTTAGGAAAAAGTTAGAAATTTTTTTTAAGGGAACTGGAAAAAATTTAATTTTTAAAATTTAGAAGAAAATTCTGAATTTTACCACGAAATGTAATACAAAACCTTTCATTCTTTCTATTTCTAACAATAATTTCTTTTTAAATTTTATTAATTAAATTCAATTATTTTCAAAACTTTGAATAACATTTTTTGCAAAAATTCAATTACATTCATAAATAGCAAAATTTTGCGCAGGAATTCAATTATTTTCAAAAATGTTAATAAAATTCTTCGCAAAAACTTGATTATTTTCAAAAATTATAAAATTCTTATCCAAATTAAATTATTTTTATGAATAGCAAACTTTTTTCGTAAAAATTAAAAAATTTTAATATTTTTTTTCAAAAATTCAATTATTTTCATAAATAGCAAAATTCTTCGCAGAAATTTAATTATGTTCAAAAATTAGAAAATTGAAGAATTGCCAAATAATCGAAATTTCCTAAAAATTGAATTAGAAACAAATGGATTTGAAATATTTAAAAATCATAATTGCTTTGGAAAAATCATTTTTAGAGTGAATCAAAATATTCTTTCGAGTCAAGAAGAAAGTCAAAATTTTGTCTGGAAATCAGGGAAAAGTCGAGGAAAAGCAAAATTCAATTTTTGTGGCAAATCTGAATTTATAAGATAATTTATCTAATTGGAATAAATTATCAAAAAATAACGTTAAAGTTCACAACGTTTATTTTGAAAGATTATGAAAAAAATATTTTTCCTATTAAAATATTTATAAATTTTTGTTTATTCGAATGTCTTACATTCTTTGTTGATGAATTGCATTAATTATAAAATATTCCTGTTAATACAGTAGGGCAATTTCAATAGATTGTTCTAAAGAAAAACAGGTAGAATAAACAATAGGAACCCATGCCGATTTGTGTTTAAATAACATTTTGGTGACGTTAATTCTCTTACAAAAATTATACAGTATTCTTTATCATTAAAGTCTTCAATTAATACTATTAAAAAAGAAAAATTTGTAACCAAAAAATTTTATTTTCTACGGGAAAAATATTCTTTCTTTTAATTGTTGATCATGAACGTTGTGACTTGTGGACTTTACGAAAGTGAAAAATATGTCATTTTTTCTATTTAAAAAAACTGAGTACTAAAATGGAAAAATTGAATTTCAGGCCAGATAATGCAGTTGTCGGAGATGTTTTAGTTTTGACAAAACCGTTGGGAACACAGGTGGCTGTAAACGCGCATCAGTGGCTCGATCAACCGGATCGTTGGAATAGAATTAAATTGGTTGTCAGTGAAGACGACGTACGAAAAGCTTATCAACGTGCTATGGACAGTATGGCGAGGTTGAACAGAATAGGTTTGTATTCTTTGTTTAATATGTAATTTAATAATTCTATAATTAATAAGAAGTTAAATTACTTGGCAAGAATTAGTTACCTGATTATACAGTAGGATATTTTAATCTCTCATTGAAATATTCTAAAGAAAATCAGGAAGATAAAAAGGAGAATCCCATGCAAATTTGCTAATTCTAGTATTTTTGTGACGTTACTTCTCTGACAAAAAAAAATTCAAACAAAACTTTTTGTTTAAACAAAATCTTTAAAATATATTTAAAAATATTATTCAATTTAAAATAATTATCTATATTTTATTTTTTAGCGGCACGATTGATGCACAAATACAACGCCCATGGAGCCACCGATGTCACTGGTTTCGGTCTTTTGGGACACGCGCAAAATTTAGCAAAACATCAAAAGAACGATGTTTCATTCGTCATTCATAATTTGCCCGTTATCGCAAAAATGGCCGCCGTAGCGAAAGCCTGCGGAAACATGTTCCAACTTCTGCAAGGACATTCGGCAGAAACTAGCGGAGGACTCCTTATTTGCCTCCCTAGAGAACAGGTACGAATTAACAATATTCTTTGAGTGAAATGAATGAAAATAAATAAACTGAAAGAAATTAAAAAAATTTCATTTCTTTAAATTAAAAAATTTTCTTTCAATTTAATAAAATGAAAGAAAATAATCGAAATTAATTAAAATAAACGAAAATGAATATCCTGTTAATACAGTAGGACAATTCATTTACGAATTGTTCTAAAGAAAGACAGGTAAATTATTCTAGAAGATCCCATGCCAATTTATGAATCAGAATTTTGGTGACGTTACTCTTCTGACAATTGTTTCAAAACAAAAAATTTTTATTTTGAACACAAAACGAAAATTTCTAATAAAAAATAATTTTTTTACAGGCTGCAGCGTACTGCAAAGATATCGAGAAACAAGAAGGTTATCAGGCATGGATTATTGGCATTGTAGAAAAAGGCAATCGAACAGCGAGAATAATTGACAAACCACGAGTTATAGAGGTACCAGCAAAAGAAAAAGACGGTGAGCTATGGTAAAAGTTAATCGCTAATTTTTTAGCGAGGCTCAATTTTAAATTTTTAAAAAAAAGAAAACAAGTATCACAGGAGAAACGAAATCATGTCAAAATGATTAAAATCTCATTTTCACAAAAATATTCTGCAATCTGAATTTCTGTATTTTATCTAAACGTGTCAGCACCTAATTTGTTTCGTGAGAAGAAGGGAAATTTTATTTTCTACATAAAAGAATTTTTCTATTCTGGCAAAATGCGACTAAAAAAAAGAAGAGAAAAACAATTTTTTTTAGTATAAAAAAACTAGTACTGTTTAGATCGTAAGTTTTTATGAGTAGACTTAAGGTAGCACTAAGTTTTAGGGTTAATGTTAAAATTAATGCATTTTCAACAAAAAAACAAAAAACTTGCATAAAGACAAGAAAATTAAAGAAATATATGAAGAAATTGAGAAAAACATTTTTTAAAGAAATCAGCTAAAATTAAGAGATTCAAAAAGAGAACTTATTATATATTTTAAAGAAAAAAATCTTGTTAAATAGATTGCACAATTATGCTTCTGATATATTTGTAAACACTATATGAAAATGTGAGAAATTGTACTGATTGTTTGTATCCCAATACGTTAAGAATTTTTTTGTTTAAGAAAAAAGGATTTACTAAAAAACAATTTCATGATTTCATTCATCAAGTTTCATTAAAAATTGTTTTTTTTTTATTATAACATGAATAATACATTTTATTTACTTTAAATAGTGTATTTTGAGAGAAAAAGATCTTTTTTAAAAAAGGCTCATTTTCGGCCCTAAAGTTGTACTACTTTTTGATAAGAAATAAAGTGCTACTTTGTAAAAAATTGTTTTTAATTACAAACTCCCTCTTAAGAAGAAATTAAAATTCTGTGTTGTTTCGTCTCGAGCTAAAACTATCGAGAAAAAATCCAACTCGGATACTTCAGTCGAACTGGATTTGAGTGAATTAAAAAAAACAAGAAAAGAAGAATCTTGTTTAACCTAAATTCCATCTCTACAAGTCAATTCAGTAAGTACGAAAATTTTTTGCAAATAGGAAAAAATTTTTGAATTATTGCTAAAAAGAATTTTTTTTTTGAACAAAAATCAAATTTCATTAAATTTATAGAGTATAGACAGATTTTTGGCGCGAATTTAAAGATATTGCGAAATGAAGAATGGAATTTACGTCAGGGTCTCTATATGTGTATCAGTGTGTAAAATATCCCCTATAACATTGCAAATTTGTGAATGTGGTTTTCTACTACTCGTGCGCTCTTAGTCCCCAACCTTTATTATCATCGGTCGAAGTTCAGTTGGCGCCGCTCATTACAAAACGATACTAAAGAAAAAGTTCCATTGAATTGAAACCAACGACTCGCGTCTAGAGCATAATTTGCATTGAAGAAATTGAAATTTTTTTTTTGAACTTGAGAAATAATTTTTTTTGTTTATAATTTCAATGGTAGTTTTATCCACGTGTTGTGCTAAGGCAGCAGCCTTCAGGGCTGTTATTCTTGGAGCTCCAGCTTCCGGAAAAGGAACTGTGTCCTCCAGGATTATCAAGGACTTTAAGGTCGCTCACATTTCCAGTGGAGATAAACTTCGATTACACATTGCCGAAGGAACCGGTATATTTATATATATCTAATGTTTTTTTTTAATAATATTTCTGGGAATAGTACAGTTCAATTTTATCGATTTAAAAAATAGAGACTATTTATGCCGGTTTCATTTCCAACAGAAGGTACCGCACACGGTATTAAAAGAATTCAAATCATTCACAATTAAGAATGAATTTCGAAAAAGTCGCGAAATTTTATGTTTGACATATTTTTAATTAAAATGTATTTTAATTTGCGAAATATTTGTTTTCTAGAGACATTATCTATCAGTTAACCTAAAAATAGTTGAGAAATGCAAAAATCCGTATTTTGGATTTCTGTCAAGTTTTGATTAACATTAAGCCAATGTGAGAAATTAAGAGAGATTAATTAAAAAAGTATAAAGTAGTTATTACTTTTTGAATGTATAAATTGATTGTTAGTTTTTTTCTTTTTTAAATAAAAAATCGAGGGTTTATATGATTAAAAAATTTGCATGCAAATCTTGAACAACAATTCCTACCTTTTTTTCCTTTTTCTGTTATCCTTGATTCGGCCTTTGTTTGAGAACATCTTGAATCCAACACTTGTTAATCTCCTGCAACAATTAGTTATCAACTATTTAATTTTCTAATCACTTTAATTTTTAAACAATTTATTTTGATGTTTTTTTAACTGAAAAATGACAGTTGCCGAACTAAAATTTGAAGTTGTTTGCACATCAGGGCAGGGGTGCCAACATCGAATTTTTCAAATTCACCGGCGGGGAAATTTAAATAAAATTTCAGTAGAAATAGAACTTTTTGCTATAATTATTGTTATTAAATAATAATTATTATTTAACTTTACTGGCAAAATCGTCAAATTGAGTTAATTTTATATTATTACTAAAATAAATAAAAATTAATAATAATAATTTCTATCGTCAAAGTATTATAAATACATTTTTTTGATCTTTAAAATTTATTAAATTAAATTTTAGTTAAAAAATTAGTTAATAAATTAATAATTAAAAATCCATAAATTCATAAACTAATAAAATTTTATTTTTCAGAATTAGGAAAAAATGTTAAAAAATATTTAGACAGTGGAAGTCTCGTTCCTGATAATGTAATGATTTCTCTAATCAGCAAGGAAATTGAAAAAATTGGAAATCAAAATTGGCTTCTCGATGGTAAATTAAAAAATACTAAGTACATTTTTTTCTATATTTTATCAAAGGAAATTCAAGTTTAATAAAAATTAGAAACTCTCGGATTATAATTATCGTCATAATCTTGATAATTTTCGCGATAATTTCTAATCTTTTACTGACACGTGTCGAAATAATTTTAAATGAAGTAAATTTTTTTTAATTATTAAAAGTAGGAAAAAATAATATAATGTTATTAGTTGATAAGCATTTCCATAATTAATAAATAATTATTAATTAAAAAATTAATAAATAACTATTAATTAAAAAATTAATAATTAATTAATAAATATTTACTAATTATTAACTAATAAATAAATATTAATTAATAAATTGTAAATCAGTAAATAATATTAGTAATTACTAAATAATTATTAATTGAGTATTAATTAATAAATAATTATCAATTAATAATTTAAGAAGCAAAATAAAAATAAATTTTCTATAAATTTAAAATTCATTATTTCTAAATAAAAAAACAGGATTTCCCAGGACATTGGAACAAGCTGAAAAATTACAGAAAATTCATGCTGTAAATCTTGTTTTAAATTTGAAAGTTCCTTTCTCAGTAATTTTGGAAAGAGTAAAAAGCCGATGGATTCATTTACCAAGTGGTCGAGTCTACAATATTGGATTTAACGATTCAAAGATTCCTGTAAGTTTAATTTAACATTTTATTTAATAAAAATTAATAAATAAATTTTGTTTGCAATTCATAATTTTGTATCTATTATATTTTCAAATTATTTATTTACTATATTTCAATAAAATTATTAATAATAAATAAATAATTTAATTAATATAATCTTTTTCCTTAATGAAATTGTAATTAATAATAAATTAATAATAAATAAAATAATAGGGAAAGGACGACGTGACAGGGGAACCTCTCAGTCAACGACCGGACGACATGGCAGAGGTTGTTGAAAAACGATTGGAAAACTATAAACAAATGACGGAGCCAGTAATAAAATATTATCAAAAAATTGGAATTCTCCATGAGTTCAGTGGAAAAACAACAGACTCGATGTGGCCCGAAATTAAAGAATGTCTCAGTCAATTCACAAAAACTTGACCTTTGCTCATTCCAATCGACACAAAAATTCCATTATTCACATCGTAAAATTTTTTTAAATTTAACAGTTTTACGTATTATTTTACGTATCACGCACAAATGTAGTTAATTATGTACTTTAATATGTATAAAGATATCGAATTTTTTACATATACAGTACGAAAACCTAGCACGTCAGTCATATCCCATGAGTGGGAGTGAGACAGACTTATGCGATTCCCATACTTTCCTATGACTGACGGATAGCTTTTCTTACTGTATATATATATATATTTATAGATTTTTATCTAAATGCAACAATTTAATGGCAATTAGATCAATTGTTACGATCGACTCTGTCAAGAGTGGAAAAAAGACAAAATATACAAAAGACAAATTTGAAATAAAAGAATCTTACAAATAACACACTCTGAAACTATATTTTCAATGACCAAAAAATCCAAATTAAATAATAATTTAATAAAAAATTAATTAATTAAATTAATAATAAAAAATTCCCAAAGGAATGTCTTTCATAAAAGAAATTTTATTGTGATATACTCAGAAACTGTGGTTCCAATAAAATATTTTTTCTAATATTACGCGCAACATTGTCTTTTTACAAAGATTTTTTCTTCTTCAATGATTACAAGAATTTTTCTTTTTTTTTGGGAAAAAAATACAATATTATTTTTAGTAGAAAGCTCGTTACTCTCATAGGACGAAATTTTTATTATTTTCAAACATTACAACACACAATGAAGTTTGTTGTCGTTTTCTTTTATCTATTCATTTAACTTCTCTCAATAACGGGGCGAAATTATTAAACAAATAAAAAATAATAGTTATCGTTAATAAATAAATAACTTAAAATAAAATATAGAAATAAAGGTTTTCTAAGTACTTAATTTAAAGGATTATTTTTATAATCATAGCCACAATTGCACGCGTACTTATATCCTGATATTATACTGCAATGCAAAAACAGTTCATTGGGAATTAAAAATTGAGTTTTCTTTTTTAAAAAAAACACACGAAAAAAAATCTACAAAGAAATTTTGTTCGTTTGTAAAGAATTCGAAAAACAAATTGAATACTCCTCATTTGAATCAGTTTTAATTATTCTAAATTATACGAATTATATGTAGTAAAAAAGAATTTTTTTGCAAAATATTAACAAAAAAAGAAACAATTAAGCTTATTTAAAAAAAAAAATTTTATATAAAAAAATCACAATTAGTTTCTGATAATACATTCTTGATTCAATTTTTTTATTTTTCCCATGAAACGAGTAAAATTATTTGCTTTGACTTTTCGTTTATCGTTTCAATTATAAATTTTTTCAGCTGAACTACAATCAAAGAAATTATTTTTCAACAGGAAAAAAGAATTTTATTCCGTGTGTCATTACGCGATAAGATTTTGAGATCATGAAAAAAAGAGAAAAAATAGTCCAAGCAAATTAAAAATAATTTTAATAAACTACGGACGTTAATTCTCTTGAAAAAAATTCGAATAAACTAAAAATTACAAATTCTCTCAATTCTCTCATTAAATGAGTGAATAAAATCTCAAGTTTTTAAAGCAAAAAATTATTGCGGGAATCATGTGTTATTAACGTACCAACATTTAAGTGAAAATTATCCGAAATATTTTCGTGAAAATTTTAAAGCTATTATTATTTTTTTTCTATCGACATTTTTCATACTGTAAGTAACGATTGAGCAACCTTTCCATTATTAAACAAAAAAACAAAAAAAAATATATATATCCATACCTTTTACAGAAATTAAACCAACCAAAATTTGGGGGTCTTTCCTTTTGAGAAATCCAATCGATTTCCAATTTAAGTACAAAACGCTTTTCAATTCTCTTCATTTTTTCCTATAAAACTTCATACTCTTCACATTCACAGTGTGTATTATCCTCGTTCATTTCGCGATCATTCGCTGACATTGACGATGAAAAATGTCTCTTTTCGTCGTCCAAATTCGATTGAACGTCCGTTCCATTTCCATTGCAGAACAAAAACATTGGATATTCGTCCTTTTGACTCAATGGAACGAGAAACTGTGGAAAGAAAATACAATTAATAATCACCATCATTTTATTCTATTTCTATTTTAAATTTAAATTGATAATTTATTTAGAATATGGTTGTAAATCTCTGTTTCTATTTTTTTGTTTTTCATTTGAATTGTTTCGAAATAATTAAGAAAAGAAAAAATTGCTTTACCGGTTCGACCATTTTCACGAAATGTTCGAATGTTGATTTATCACTTAAGTAAAATCCAACGCAACAGCTGGGATCCATTTTTGAAACGAGCATTTTCCTAGGCGACGTACAGTGAAAACTAGAGAGTGAAAAGTCCTGTTTCCACATGTCAACAGTTTCCTGACAATAGTGCGGATCAAGGTGAATTAATTTATCCTCCTGATAGCCGATAAAATAGAGCGAATGACGGGGACGACCGCCAATAATTCCAATACAATATTCTAAACTAAGTAAAGCCGTGAGACAAGGTACGTAACTAAGATTCAATTTATCAATGCCCAATCTCAAAGGCACGAGGAGAATGAGTGATTTCCATTTGCCATCGGATTTTTGACACAACTGTCTCACATCATCCAGATAAACTGAAAAAAAACAAGTATTAATAAATTAATTTTATTAATAAATAACAATAAAACAAATAAAATAAAAAAAATAAACAAATAAAAATTGACAATCTCAATTATGAAAAGGGAAGTTATTTTTTTACCTGAACAATCCTGAGCGACATAAACCGCTAAATTTTTAAATTCACTATGAGTCGTCGCTGCCGATTTAACAGCTTGGCTCAGAATATGTGCAACAGACACTGGTCCATACCAATCGCCGGCTCTTTTCCCAGTCGAGGCACCTAACGACACAAGAGTATGAATCGAAAACGGAGATTCCGGTCCAGCCTGATCGCCAAAATATTTGACAATCATTCGATGCTTCGAGTCTTCTTCTCTTTCCTCTTTTGTCAATAGCCGATGTTCCGGTTGCCATCGCCAATCTTAAGGAATAAATTCATCAAAGTTTTACAAAATTTCAAATAAATTAAAATTTTTTCATATACAATTCAACAATAGTTAATGCTAAGCAATTGACATTCAATCAAAATTATTATAAACCATACTTACCTAAAAATAATAATAAAACAATTATTCACAATTACAAATAAATTAATATTTGTTAGACCTTTCATTCAGTCACAAATACAAATCCATTCATACAAAGCATTATTTTAAGCACCGGTTTGGAAAACAAACACAAAAAAACATTTTTAAAAACACAAAAACGCTCTTTAACGCGTAAAATTAAAACGCAACGATAAAAAAGTGAGGAACAAAATTTTCCCAGCAGAAAAGAAAAATATTTCGCTTATTAAAAATAAGTGAATTTGCAACAAAAAATTGAAAATATGAACAAACACAAAAAACAGTTTTAAAAACACAAAAAGAAATGTCTTTAACGCGTAAAATTAAAACGCAACGATAAAAAAGTGAGAAACAAAATTTTCCCAGCGGAAAATTAAAAGAAAAATATTTCGTTTCTTAAAAATAAGTGAATTTGCAACAAAAAATTGTTTTAATTTAATTTTCCACTAATAAAAATTCCATGACAAAAGTAGACCAGCAAATTTGCTAATGGTTGATTAATTATTATTATTATTGATGGGTGAAAAAAATAAATAGATGAAATAAAAAACGTACCTCTGCCAAGAAAATGACAAACTAATCCCTGAGCTAAAATCATTTGTCCACTCCTCAACATACATCCCCATCCACAGTCGGAAGTAAATGTGGAACCATTTAAAATGGGAAATTCTCGTCTATATGTCAACCAGATACGAGATATAAAATCCCTCTTGAATCCATCAATTCCTTCCTCATAATTAGCCGCGTCGATTGCCAAGGAAATTTCACTGCCAGTCTCCACGTCAACAGCCTCGGATGCTTTTTCCAATAACTCCACTGCTTTTTTATGATAACAAGAACCCAATAACCACACAGGCGATTCTTTGGAGAAATTTGTTTTCATCTTTACGGTCCATCCTGGAAAAAAACAAAAACAATTTTTTATTAAAAAATCGCATACGTAATGAAATTCGAAGTTCTATTATGTTTTTTCTGTTCTAAATATATAATAGGCTTCGCAATCAATAATTTATTTTTAAAAAGTAGCAAAAAGTAGCTTTAAGACTGAAAAAAGTAGTTACTATCGAAAAATTAAATTTGGCGACTAAAAAATACGTTTTTCGACGATTTACATAAAATTCTGAAAAATTTTCATTCTGTATTTCCCTGAAATTTTTCTGATATCCATAAAAAACATTTTTTTTCCTAACTTCAATTCTAAATTCTTCTAAACTTCAATTATTTTCCAAAATTTAGAATTAGAAATTTTTAAATTCTTCAAAAATTCGATTATAATTTCAAAATAATTTTTAAAAGTAAGAAAATTAATTTTTTTAAATATAAAATTTATTTTAATTAAATTTGGCAAATTTTTCCATAAATTGAAAATTTAAATAAATGTTTTTAATTTTTACGAGAATTTAACTATATTAAAGAAAATTTTAATTAAAATTTTTCAAATTTTTCAAATTTATAACAATTTCTATAAAAACTAATGTTATTACGCATTTCATATTAAATTATTATAATCTAAAATTTTAACTGTAATTTATTTTTAAATTAATTCTTAATCGAAAGTTCCACAAGAATTTAATTATTTAAATACAAAAATAAATAGTTGATATAATAACTGATCGTTTCTTAAAACGAAATACTTAAAAAGAATGTTACCAAATTTTTTTGAAAATAATTCCTTTTTTTCGAAGAATATTAATAAAAACTTTAGAAAATAATTACATATTTCTAGGAATTCTTTTCAAACTGCATTAAAAAAAAGCTTGAAAAAAATTTAATTATTTATAAAAATAATTGAATTCCTGCAATTAATTTTATTAAATTTTTTTAAATAATTGACTTCTTTTTTAGTTTATAAAATTTAAAAGAATAATCAATTATTTTGAATAACTTAATTAAAATTGTAGGTATTTAAAAAAAATTAAATGATTTCAAAGAATGAAATTAAAATATTCCAACTATTAGCGAATTTGAAGTATAGTAAAAATTCTCAAAAATAGGAAAAAGTATCTTTTAGTGTTACAAATTTTAAAAAAGTATCCAAATAGTAGCGAATCGTAAAAGAAGTAGTAAACAGAAGGTTTTAGTAGATGAGTGCGAAGCCAGATTATAATGACAAAATTAGATGAAGATTAATAAATGCAAAGATACGAATAATAAAATTTATAAATATAAAAATAAATAAATAAATGCAAATTTTGGAAATGAAATGAGAAAAATTCTTTTTTCCCTTTTGTTTCGGTGAATTAATAAAAGTGCTCACACAAACCGTATTTAACATTGTACCACATGGAGAGAAGTTTGGTTTTCACTTTGCTGTCAGCTTCAGAAGAAGCAGTCGAATCATCCAAAGAGATTTCACTCTTGGTGATCGGTATGATTTGCTGAACATTTGACACATGATCGCTTGGTACGAGACTCGTGAACCAAGTTGTACTACTGCTGCTAAATCCACCTAAAAATATATTCACAGCCATTTGAAGGATAAACACAAACTAAACACTTAAGCAACAAATACACTAATTGAGTCATTAACAAATAAAATTTATAAACAAAAAGAATAATGAAAAAATAAACAAAAAAAAACTAAACAAAAAGAATAAACAATCCAAATATTATAAAAATGAAATATTATCAAATAATATTCAGAAAAATGAACGTAAACAAAAGACTAAGACTACTTGAATCTTGAACTTTATAAATAGAAATTAGTTACATATATACAAGTCACGTCTAATATTAAATAAGATTAAGTCATTTAAGTCTATTTAACAAGTATTTAAAACATCATTACTTTGAAAATTCCGAGAGAAATATTCTTCGTTTATCCATAAGAACGAAAACAGATCTTTTAATAATGAGCGATAGGTATAGAACAATTAACATGTTGATAATAATGAAAACAAACATCATTAAATAAACAAAGCAGAAAGGTAACAAGTGCAGAATATTCTAGTGTCGTGCGTAATATTCACGAGATCGAAAATCAATAAATTGAACAAATGTCATAGAGACGAAATAATTAATTTTTAAATTACAAAAATAGAAATTACCATTAATCAAATTTCGAAGTAAATGTCATAAAGAATACTATAAGAAGTATTGAATATCTTTGTTATGAATATTCATTAGATATTCAATACTTCTTGGTATTTATCGTAGTTACTTACTAGACACATCCTTATTTTCAATTTCTTTGCCAATTGTAAAATTTGCAAATAAATTAAAAATAAAAATGCGACAAAATGACAAAAAAAATCCACTTACCTAACCTATCTCGTGTAGATTGCACTTGTCCATTCATACCCAAAAAAATAAGACTCAATAAATTGTGATCGTCAGAAAAACGCGTTTCCTGTCCAACACTATCGCGACACTTACATTTTCACGCACGTTAATTTGTTATTAACGAATTGAGAAGTATTATTAAAAATTAAGATTCCAAAGCATATTATTTTTATGTATTGTGAAGAATGATTTATACGTTAATGATGACCGCAACCTTCCGCAACAACATTTTCCTCATTGACAAGTATAAACTTGGCAATTGCTCTGCAATGTGTAAAAAATTCTTTCATTGCAGAAGTCAATGAATCAAACAATCACTATAAACTTGTCATTATAACCAGATAAAGAAAGTAAATCCGTGACCTAATTTTTCTTTTTTTAAACAAATTGACAGAAATGCCATCAAGGGACTTAGAAAAAATTTGGACTTAGCTTTAGCGCACCCTTGCGGTGAATAGACGAAATCGAAATTAATCGAAATGATAAGCTGACAACTTCACATTGTTAAACCAACCAATTGAAGTCGTTTACGATAAAAAGAACTTTTAAACTTATCCTTGTGTTATCCTTATAATTAAAAATTTAACTACGTAATAATCTGGAAAATTGACAGAAAATTAACTTTTAGTCTGACAAGTGTTTTTTTCATTTTGTTATTGTTTTATTAGATAAGAATTCAGAATTTTCAAACCTTCGAGCGGGATATTTAAAGGTACATCCACACCTTTATGCTTCGGTGGAGGGGATGAAACAGAATTCAATATGGCGTCAATGTAAACATCCTTTTTATTAAAAAGATTAAAAACAATTAAGTTGTAATGGAAAAAAGAAGAAAACAATAAACAAAATGATAATACCTCTAAGAAGGTTTGTAAAAAACAATTCTTTATATTTTTTTATTAATTTGATTAGGTATAAAGGACTAAATTATTATATTAGTATACTGTGCTTACCAATAATCGGAATAATTTTTAATTTAAATTTAAATTAATAATTTAATAATATATTTCTTGTCTAGGAGTGATAGTGGTGTGACAGAATGGGCAATTGTTGAACTTCATGGAGACTTAAAAGAATCAGCAAATGCTGATCTTAATTTACACATTGGAGATCTTGCTTATGACAAAAATGGCATTGCCACATTAATTATTGGAAATTATATTTTAACTGGAAAGGAAACTTCAATGGACAAACCGATTGCAGTATTAAGGAAAACACTCAGCACTGATTCAATAGAATGTGACAAGGAATATTTAATTATCGCTATTGTTAAGAAGAAACTTATTTTCAAAGTAAGACCAAAACCAATTACAATTATGGCTCAAAAATCGTAATCAAAATTTTGTACTTATAGTTGTTACTAATAGTTATTAAGACTTTTATATTTTGAATAACTTTTTTTTAAATAAATGTCAGAAAGTTTCTTAAATTATTAAAAGACAATATTTATTTAGCAAAGTAGAAATAGCGAAACAAAAAAATAGAATAGGTTTCAAATAAACAAAAATTTGCTTAAAAACTTATGTTTATTATAAGTAAAATAACTTAAATTACTTAACAAAAATAATAGAGTGGAATTATTTTCGAATACTAGAAATTTACTGCTAATCTTTCATCTCCCCTTCCTCGTCCTCTTCTTCAACACCACGAATGTACATTACATTATTACATCGAATTAAAACTTCTCCCAAATTTCCTGTGCAATTTCCATCAATATGTTCCTCTGTATTAGCGAGCTGAAGGTTCATATAACCATCGACAGAAACAAGATATCCTTTGTATTCATGTCCCCATTTTAGTTTTACCATCACTGGCTTTCCAGTCAAACCATTGAGAAATGGTTTTGGATTTATTGGCATAGTCGCAGCCATTGTGACAAGTTTTTCTAAAATAAATATTCGAGTATTAAGTTAAATATGATTGAAAATTAAGAGAAGACCTAAAAATATAAACTTTGTTTCTATACAGCATATAATTTTGTTTTTATACTAAATAAAAATGTTTATACTAAATGAAAACGTTTACTAAACGAAAATGTTTACTAAACGAAAAAACATTTATACTGATTACTGAGTATAAATTTTTATACTAAATATAAATTTGACTTTTGTACTAAATACAAATTTGTTTTTTACACTAAATTTATCACAAAGGCTGTTAAATAGTATAACAATACAAAAAAATTCCAAATAAGACAGTATCAATTAAATAATAATAAAAAATAATTATTTCGGTAAACAAGAAATTGCCTTGAAAAGTGAGGTTAGGAAGAGAATTACTTTCAGTTTATGCAAAAGAAGTCTTAGAAGACTTTTGAAAATTAATGTCGTAGAAATTGCAACATAATACAAAATATTCTAAATATATACTTACAGTTTTTTCCGTAAAAAATAGAGAAAAATATAAAAAATTTCGCTTGAAAAAGCGTGATACCGGAGACGACAAACAAATGCTGTATACAAAATACAAGCTTCTTTTTCAAAACACTACCGGATTGGTCAACTTTTTAATTCTCTTATTTGATTTGCTAATGAATTCATGAAAATACCACCTGCAGTCTAAAGCACACTTCATAGGCACCAAGTAAACGCCAATCGCCATGTAAACTAGAGAGCGAAATTCAAACTTTTTACTATTTTTTTCTTCAATTAAGTTTACTATAAATTATTCTTTGTACTACTTTTGTGACTTTTGTATTCATGGTATAATTTAAACCAGAATTTATTATTTTACATTTTGTTTCAATTGTTGTTCCTTTTATTCTAAACGTTTTATTATTAGAAAAAAATGTGTGTCTAGACAGTCGACGAGACGCAATCAACAAATTTTCAATACAGTTATGTAGAACCAAGTAGAACATATAAAAGATTCCGCAGTTAATTTCATAAGAATAATATTTAAAAAATAAATACACTCGAAGTTTATAAAAATGAATGTCGTTCCAGGAACTGCATCTCTTCTCGAGGAATTAGACAGTATGTTAATTGTTACATCTTTCTTTTGTAAATTTATAGGTTATGTTTTCATAAATCTTATGTTGAATTTTATTCAAAGTTAACATAAGTGTAATTATTTTTAAAGTTTGTTAATATCAATAATATTTATAAATTATAAAATAATTGTTTTTTGAAAATATGTAATTAATTTTTTTATAGGTTATGTTGCATTTTTACGTTTAAACGCATTTAGAAAAAAATCAGGTTTTGTTTATATTTTGTGTATATATAATATAATAATATAATAGTAAAAATAGATAGTAATATAATAATAGTAAAAATAGATAATAATATAATAAATTAATTATAAATATCTTATTATGTATTTAAAAAAAACAGTAAAATTTAAGATATTAATGGTTGACACTTACATTTCCACTGGTGACTAAAATTTGTTTCAGAAAAACTAATGGTCCTCTTGCGAGATGGTAGAACTTTAATCGGTTATCTCAGGAGTGTTGATCAGTTCGCAAATTTAGTTTTACATCGAACGATCGAAAGAATTCACGTTGGCAAAGAATATGGAGATATTCCACGAGGAGTTTTTATAGTCAGAGGTGAAAATGTGGTTCTTTTGGGAGAAATCGTGAGTTTTGAATTCAAATATTCTTTTCTTGTATATAATAAAATATAATACATTTTATCCTTTTATTGTGATTATTTAATTACTAAAAATTGAATATTTATCATTTGTCTCAGGACAGAGATAAAGAGAAGGATCTACCTCTCTCCGAAGTTTCGGTAGACGATATTCTCGATGCGCAAAGAAGGGAGCAGGAAATGAAACAAGATCAAGAACGTTTGATGAACAAAGCATTAAAAGAACGAGGTCTTTCTTATATACCAGATTTAGGTCACGATGATATGTTTTAACAGTAAACTAATTTTTCCCATATTATTTTAATTTAAATTAACATAAATTTCCCCAACGTTTGTTAATTCTTTCTCAATTCCTCACAGCTAAGTTAAATTATTTTCTTTTAGTTAATTAAGACACGTGAAATTCATCAACAACTTTATAAAATAATTCTTGACATGTGTAAATATACATAATTTTCTATCGTTTAATAATAATAATTCTCTGCAAAATAGTTTGTATTTAAATTTGACTAATTAACTAGCGAAAATTACAAGCTTTTTTATTTTCTAATATGAATTTTTAAATAATTTCAGATTCAAACTTTAAAGAAATTCAAATATTAACTAATTTACTAATTAATCAATTATTTTTATAAATAATAACAATTTTTGCAAAAATTCAATTATTTTTAAATAAAATTTTAATAACATTTCACGAAGTAATACAATTATTTTCTAAAATTTTAATGAATCCTTCGAAACAATTCAATTCTTTTTTTAAACAGTAAAATTTTTGCAAAATTTCAATTATTTTTATAAAATTTCATGAGAGAATTTTTTATTAAATTTTAATAATATTTTTCGAAAGAATTCAATTTGTTTCTAAAATTTTTATAAATCCTTGGAAACAATTCAATTTTATATTTATAAATTTAGTAAAATTCTTTGCAAAAATTCAATTATTTTTAATACAATTTTAATAAAATTTCATGAAAGAATTTAATTTTTTTTCTTAATTTTTAATACTTTTTGAAAAAAATCAATTATTTTCTAAAATTTTAATAAATCTTTTGAAACAATTCAATTATTTTTTAACAGTAAAATCTTTACAAATTTTCAATTATTTTAATAAAATTTCATAAAAGAAATCAATTTTTTATTAAATTTTAACAATATTTTTCGAAAGAATTAAATTATTTTGTAAAATTTTAATATATTCTTCGAAACAATTCAATTATTTTTTTAAACAGTAAAATCTTTGCGAAATTTTAATTATTTTAATAAAATTTCATGAAAGAATTCAATTATTTTCTAAAACTTTTATAAATCTTTCGAAACAATTCAATTATATTTGTAAATTAGTAAAATTCTTTGCAAAAATTCAATAATTTTTAATAGATACAATTTTAATAAAATTTTATGAAAGAATTCAATTTTTTTTTCTTAATTTTTAATATTTTTCGAAAAAAATCAATTATTTTCTAAAATTTTAGTAAAATTTTTTGCAAAAATTCAATTACATTTATAAATAGCAAAATTTGTCGTTCAATTTTAATTATTTTCAAAATTAACAAAATTCTTTTTGAAAATTTAATTATTTTCAAAAATTTCAATAAATTTCTTGGCAAAATTCAATTATTTTTAAGAATAATAAACTTCTTCGTAGGAATTTAATTATTTTAAAAAATTTTAGTAATATTTTTTGCAAAAATTCAATTATTATTTTCAAAAAAATTTCACCAAAGAATTGAATTTTTTTCTTAATTAGTTATAAAATATTTCAAAAGAATGCAATTATTATCTAAAATTTTAATAAAATTCAATAATTAAATGTTTAATTTCAATTATTAACAAACACCGATTATTTTAAAAACTTTAAAGAAATTGTTCATAAAATTCAATTATTTTCAAAATTTTTAATTAAAATTATTAAAGAAACTCCATTATTTTAAATAAAATTTTAACAAAATTTTTCGCGAGAATTCAATTATTTTCCTAAATAATAAAATTCTTGGAAGGAATTCTATTATTATTATTAAATTTTTTGATAAAATTTGTTGCAACAATTCGATGATTTTCAATCTATTTATTTTTAAATTTGAAAATATTTAAAAAGAAAAATTATTAAAAAAGTTAAGAAACAAAAAAGCAAACAACTAAATTCAAACTGCGAACTGATTACCGGAATTATTAATTATTATTATTATAATTATTATTATTATAATTATTATTATTACGATTATTAATGTATTAAATTTATTAATTAATTAAATTTTTATTTAAATGAAACAAACATAATTCCGAATATATAAGTTTATTATTACTTCAAGAAGTTTTCCAAGAATACAGTGCTTCTTGACAACAGTCAGACTTCAGGTAAATAGGGTTCACGTTATACTTTATATCGAAGAATAAAAATATTAATTCTAACTTTTATACTCTTCGTCGTTTGTGTAGCATTTACTCGTTGCTACAGTAAAAAAATAATTCAATAAGAAACGATCAAACTTTCACCTGATTTGTCTCTTATTTTTAAATACAATAACAATTTAAACTTAAACAATATAAATTCTTTTGTTTAAGCTCAGATCTAAATTTTTCATCTTTTACTTACACGTAAGTATATTATTTATTTCTCTTCCGTTTTCAAAAAGCAGTTTCAGTTACTACTTCATTCATTCTTAGCGAGCCTAGAGTTGAGTCATTGACTTTATGCATTGACGTTTGATTTTTAGAATTACTCAAGGTCACTTTGTCCTTAATTGTGCGTTTTGAATCGTTACGTTGTAAACTGGTACCGCGTTTTCTTGGCGAAAGTACATCATCCATTTTTTCCGAGGAATTATCAGCACTGTTGGTACTACCGGAAGCTATCCCTGATGTATCCGATCCGGGATTATTACCATCCAAACAATGAAGAAGACTATCGGAGAGTGTATCTTCATTGAGAATATTTATATCCGATTCGGAAGGTTCAAAATCCCCGGTTCGTGATGTAAAACTCAAATCCACGGGACTTGCATCAAGAACGCTTCTCGATAGAAGATATTCTCTAAAAGTACTCGTGATGGATGAACTTTTTTGTGCACTTGACAGCTCATCGGCTAACGATGAGACTAAATTTTGACTGTTTTTCACATCCTCGCGAACATTCTCCTTATTGTCAACTATAATTTTGTCATTATACGTATCAGAAGATGTGGGAGATTCTTCCATTATTGAAGCACATTCGTTTCTGAGTATAAGATCTCCACTGAAACTACGTAAATATGAACTGGATGGTGCTGCATCATTTTGCATTGCTGGGAAATTGCAAATACTGGTGCTTGACAGCATCATCACAGGTTTCCGAGATCTTGGTGTCATTATATTTTCCTAAGAAGAAAAAAAATTATTACAATCAAAAATAATGAAAATTTATCATTATATGCAGAAATTTAAAATAATTTTGGAAAATTTTGATATAAGAATTCAATTTTAATAATTTTTTTTCTACAAAATTCTTCACAGAAATTCAATTATTTTTAATACAATTTTAATTGAATTTCTAAAAAGAATTCAATTATTTAAATTTTTTTTTATTCTATATTATTTGTAGAAATTCAATTATTTTCAAGAATTTTGATAAATTTTATTATAAGAATTCAAATATTTTCAAAAAAAAAATCTTTATAAGGATCCAAATCTTTTCAATATAATTTGAATTGAATTTCTTGTAAGAATTCAATTATTTTCAAAAATTTTAATAAAATTTTTCGTACAAATTTAATTATTTTCAAATTCCTGCAAAGAATTTACTTAATTATAAAAGTAATCGAATTTTGTCAAGAATTTTATTAAAACTGTTGAAAATAATTGAATTCCCGCGAAGAATTTTCAGGGTTCCTACAGAATCTGGAAATCATGGAAATGGTATGGAATTTTTAAAAGGCTTCTGGAAATCAGGAAAATCATGGAAACGGCCTGGAATTTTTAAAAGTTTCTAAATTTTTTCAGTTTTCCATTTTTTCTCTTGAATATAAATTCAAAAAATAATAAAGCTAAATGGCATAAAAGAGAAGAAAAAATGTTGAGTTTTAAGAAATTCGGATTTTTGAATTTTTGATAATTTTCGATAATTTTAGATTTTTTACCAAAGATTCGACACTATCAAATAAGTAAAGTATTTTCCAAGAGCACAAAAATAATGAAGCTTAATCCCATAAAAGAGAGGAAAAAATGTTGAATTTTAAGAAATTCGGATTTTTGAATTTTTGATAATTTTCGATAATTTTAGATTTTTTACCAAAGAGTCAAGACTATTAAATAAGTAAAGTATTTTCCAAGAGCACAAAAATAATGAAGCTAAATCCCATAAAAAAGAGGAAAAAATGTTGAATTTTAAGAAATTCGGATTTTTGAATTTTTGATAATTTTAGATAATTTTAGATTTTTTACCAAAGATTCGAGACTATTAAATAAGGAAAGTATTTTCCAAGAGCACAAAAATAATGAAGCTTAATACCATAAAAGAGAGGAAAAAATGTTGAATTTTAAGAAATTCGGATTTTTCAATTTTTGATAATTTTCGATTTTTTACCAAAGATTCGAGACTATTAATAAGTAAAGTATTTTGCAAGAGCACAAAAATAATGAAGCTAAATCCCATAAAAGAGAGGAAAAAATGTTGAATTTTAAGAAATTCGGATTTTTGAATTTTTGATAATTTTCGATAATTTTAGATTTTAGTTCAAACAAAAACAACTAAGTTCAAATTGCAAATAGTCATCCGAAACACAACGATTGTAAATATAGATTATCAAGGAGAACTTTTTCTTTTTGTAGAAATTTGTCTTGATTAAGCTTTATATTATTAAAAATAAGATTAATAACAATTTTTTAATAAAAAAAAAAGGAAAAGAATTGTAGAAAAGCGAAAGAAAGAACATGCTTAACATGCATACCTGCATCGCCTTGCTCATCTTGGTAGCGCTTTGAGTGATGGGACTCATGCTTTTATCGTTATCCGTAATTGGCGTTAATATATACTCATTGGAATTAAGATTTCGATGCAAAAAATTCGATGGCGTGGAAGTGTGAGCGGTGAACATATTTCTCAATATACTCTTCATAGGCGAGGCATATTTAACTCCAGATCCACTACTCGTCCCCTCCGATTTCCTTGAATCCTTATCAGACGTCAAATATTTTGGTGCAATATTTGAAATCGATATTTTAGGTGTGAACAGAGCATCCATCGTTCCTCTCTTCGAAATGGCAATTGCAGGATCAGAATTTTGTCGTACAAAATTTTCATTTTCACTCAAATCATCTAGACTTGCTTGAGATGAATACATATTCGGTGGTTCACTGCAATGTCGTGACAATCTCACGTGATTTGAATTATTCGATTTTGTTGAATTTGTCTTTTCATTGCAAGATATACGATGTGAATTGAGATGTTCTTCAATTTCACTGAGATTCGTTTCATTATAGTTCGTTTCAATTTGAGAATTCTCTTCGTCAATACTTAGGAAATTAATTAATCTAGCTTTCTCAGCTTTAAACATTGACAAAGTGGGCGTATGAAGACTTCCAGTGCTACTACTCATATGCTTTATTTTCAGTAAATTGTCCGTTTCAAGCATATTAAAACTATCCGAACTAAGTTCGTCTTCTGATTTACTTAATGTTCCTTTCGGAGGAAGACGTGGCTTATCAAGCGGCTGTTTAGAACAAGCAATCAAGCTATTAGTCACAATTATAGTTCACGTGCATGAAAATTAGATTTTGTATTAAAGAAAAAGATTTAGTAGAAAAAAAATAAATTCTGTTAGAAGTTTTATCTTACAGTTAACGAGACGACACATTTAGAAATTTAAATGCTTTTTTATAACTTACCACAGATAACATATTTTCCTCGCTGCTCGATCTGCTGAAATTACATCCCAGTTTCATGTCCAAAAGTTTTTTATGACCCAATAACTTTTTTTGGAAAATATGCTTCTTTATGGAATCCCCTAAACTTTTAGTACGAACATTTTTCACGTGCCGCGGTGTGCCTTGACCATTTTCCTTATTAAATTGTTTAACCAGTTTTCTCTTCTTCGCAGACTCGGGCATTGATTGAATGTACGCGTAGAGTTGAGCTAAAGCCGCTTGTGTGTCTTGTGAGGCCGTAGCTTGAGCTGTTAATTGATGATCAACAAAACTAAAAACGGTGTGAGCAGTTCCTGTTGTGTCTGACATTGATTCGTTTAACTGAAACAAAAATTGAAAATTTATGAAATTAAAATTAGAATTATAAAATACAGGGTTGCCACAAAAATTAAATTTTGTTTTTTCCATGAATTACAAGAATATTTATTGTAAAACATGACGAAATCGATAACTGCGAGTCGAGAAATCGATTTCTTCATGTTTTACAATATTTAAAAAGTGACCGAGTGATAAAATCATTATTTTATATTATAAAAATGTTATTACTGTAATTTCTTTAAAATTATTTTCATCATTTTCATTCAATTATTATTTTCTAGAATTTTTAACTAACATTCTTCTTTACATCAATTATTTTTAATAATTTCTGAATAAGTACTTGGAGAATTTTTCAAACCCTCTGCTTATAATTAAATTTTACGAAATTTCGATTATTCGGAAATTCTTCAATTAAATATATTAGAAAATAAAAACTGCAAACAATTTTTAAAAAATTTAAATCATTAAAATACAAAAATATGTAAATAATTTATTGAATAACTGAAAGTTTCTCAAAATTGAATTCTCATAAAGAATTTAATCAACAAATTCTTAAATAATTGAATACTTTTGATGAACTTTAATAAAATTTTTAAGAATAATAATTAAAATAATTGAATTTCTGCGAAGAATTTTATTATTCATGAAAATAATTGAATTTTGCTAAGAATTTTATTAGAATTTTTTAAAATAATTGAATCCCCACGAAAATATATATTTATTTAGCCCAGAAATTTATTAGAATTTTTGAAAATAATTGAATTTCTGCGAAGAATTTAGCTATTTATGAAAAAAATAATTGAATTTTTACAAAAAATGTTATTAAAATTTATGAAAATAACTAAATTCCTACGAAGAAGCTCGTTTTCATGAAAATAATTGAATTTTTATGAAGAAATTTATCAAATATTTTTAAAAATAATTGAATTTCTGCTACGAATTTTGCTATTTATGAAAATAATTGAATTTTTATAATAAAAGTTATTAAAATTTTTGAAAATAATTGAATTCTTGCGAAGAAGTTTGATATTCATGAAATTAATTGAATTTTGCCAAAATTCTTCTATAAATACAATATTTTTAATAATTAATTAAATATATATTAAAAAATGGAAATAACTTCAAAAAAATTTGAATTACTAAAATTTTTCAAAAATCTAAGTTCTTTAAAATTTATAATTAAATTCATTAAATTGATGGCTTTTATTAGAATACGTGGTAATTTCATAGTTTATAAGGCAAACAAAAAAAGACACCATAATTAAGAACCCTCAAAACTATAATTAAAATTAAAAAACTATTTGAATTATGAAACTAAAATTGGAACTAGAATTAGAATTCGAATTACGAAAGTAGAATTATAATTTAATAAAATAAAATAAATAAATTTAATGCTCAATTCAGTGTTTTTGTAAACTTACGTCAGACTTTTTTGGACTTAAAAGTTTCCTCTCTTGATCCACCCAATAAGCCCTCACGTCCATTGCTAATTTCGGTGGAATCTCGAACAACTCCAAACCCTTTCTAATCATGAAGGCAACAATTACCGATAAATTTTGCGAGTTTATATGTAAAGCTTCGGGTGTTAATTTTCTTGGACACATTAGATGTGGTGTAAATAGCGTAGCGAGTGTATCACAATTCATTTTATTACTGTTTTCAAAAGAAGCCGTCTTATTTAAGAGATTCAACAAGTGCTTCAGTAAAACTCTATTTATCGGTGGTAAGAGCAACAACAAAAGCTGCAATGACCTCAAAAGTCTCGCATCATTTGCACTCGTTTCCGAACTACATAATTCTGAAATTTATCATTTTAAGACTTGTTATTAATTAATAAACAATTAGTTAATTTAATTTCCAATTTAAAGGGAGATGAAAAAAGAAGAAAATAAAGTAATCAATTCACCTGCGATTTGGCAGTGAACAGGATAATGTGAATCTGTTAAAAGTGGTTCCGGGAGATCGGCCAGAAATATTTTCAAAACAGATGCACAATCATGAACACTGAATCGACCTTCTTCGAAATCTAGCGGAAGACTCTGATAAAGAGCATTCTTCAAATCTTGCTGCCTTGTCAATTTCCCAGTTCGTCGAAAAATTCCTTCTTGAAGAATACCTACATTTTGAAATAAAAATAAATTTATCAGTATTATCGAGACTATAAGAATTCTAGAGAAATTACCTTTTCTATAATATTTTTATACTTTTTTAATATTTTCCTTTTTTATAAATAAACTTACATTCCTCCTGGGATAAATAATTAATCAATCGCTTCACTTGTTTTATTCCCTCTTGCGTCAATGGAACACCTTCGGGTCCTTTATGTAGATTTAGAGATGACTTGGGTTTTTTTGAGAAGCTTATCAGACCCCACTTCTTTAATTTCGCTTTCTCCATAACGCAATCATTACTGTAACAAAAGCATAATCTTAATGGACTACATAACAAATGAAATACATAATAGAAATAGATTTAAAATCTAATTAATGTGAAATCAATGTGAAAATAGCTTTAAATTTTGTTCAAAAAAAAATTTCTATGTAATAGGATTTTAACTTTCTTTTTTCATAAACACAATAAAAATACAAACCAGGAAGAGAACAATGCCTCATTAGATCTGGCATTTATAGGTGAACTCATAAAATGTTTAGCTTCACGCCAAACATTATTCAATTTTTGTGGAAAACAGGATGAAGTAAAAACTTCAAATTCAAACTCCGGCGATTCAAAACTAATGCACAGTTAGTTACAAAATATTTACTTTATATAACAAACATAATTTTATATATAAAAATAACAAACATGCATGCAATAAAAAAGATATAAATGCAATAAAAACAAAGTTATTTCAAAAATTATATCATATAATAAATTTGTAATTAGTAAATAACAAATAAAAATAATTAAATTAATATTCAAAGACAAGTAAAAAAAGTAAATATTTCCTTAAAGAACTTTAATTATTAACATTTCTTTCATAATTTTCAACTATTTTCCTTTTGCAAAAAGATCACTAAACATTAGAAAAGAGGTTAAACATACTCTTCTGTATTGCGATCCAATTCAAAAGATAAATGCATTTTGACAAGTGTGAAGAATTGCTCCGGATTTGCTGTCCGTAGTCGGGAGGCTTGATGCCCATCAATTCCATCATTAAAGTCTTCCATCGTGATTAGTTATTGAGAATTTTTTTTATTTTTAATCAGGCACGTTTTATCATGTTTAAATCGCGTCTTTTACGCACACTCCCCTGTTATTCAATAACGGTTACGAGCACTGCCAACTAATTAGCTTTCTATTTAAAATAACCTTACTTTCTGCCTCTTCTGTTAAGCACATCTTTTTGCCTAATGAAAATAATAAAAGATTTAATATAGAATTCTGTTTGAAGAACTTTTAGTGAAAAATAAGAAAAACTGATTGTTTACAGATTCACAAACGCGGTATATGTATACATCTCAACACGAAACTGAATGGGGAAATGCTTAAGATTAAGAAAGAGAGGGAACATCTGTCCTGTCACTGAAGCGGTCAATTTCAATGTTCAGCGTTGGCACTTATACTTGCGTTACGCTGCGTATATACGGCCATGACCTGGTGACTAGTGCACTGGTGCACTGAAGCGGTTCCGCCTTTCTAAAAAAGCGCATGCTCAAATAAACAAGAATTGCATCCAATCGTTTGCCTCTCATATGATGGGTGGGAATTTATTTAAATTTAAATTTGTTAAAAAAATTTATTTATTGTTAGTTTTTCCTTTTATTTGCGCAAGTGAAACAAATTTTATTGAATTAAATTTTTATTTGAATAGATTTCTTTTAAATGATTTTTGAAGAAACTTTTTTTGAAGAAACTTTCGTTTTTAATTAATTGAAGTTAGCAACAAATATACTGTCAAAATTTTTAAAATAAAAAATTTTACTTTATTTTGGATAAATACAAAAGTGTTAATATTATTTGTTTTAAAACCATGTGAAATAAGGAATTATTTTAATTTTCAAACAATCGGAAATAGATTAAATGTATTATTTTCCTATCGAAAGAGTTTGAATCAATGAAAGAAAAGTGCAAGTGAACAAAGAATGTCAAATTATGGTTAGTTGTTATCAAAGAAAAAATTAGTTGTTAACAACAGGATTGCTAAAAAATTAATTTTGTTTTTTCCTGACTTTTCCCTGATTTCCAAGCAAAATTTTGACTATTTTCCTGACCCTAAAGAATATTTTGATTCACTCTAAAAATAATTAGATACTCAAAAAAATGTTCTATTACATTTACTCGCGAATTTTTTTAATTGTAAAATTATTCGAAAACATTAATTAATTCTTCTTTAAATAAATATTTAATCATTATTATTATTCCATAGAAATAAAGATTTTCAAAAATTATGATTGATATTTTCATGTTTCATAATAATTTAAATTTTCATAAAATTTTTCAAAAACAATTAAATTATTTACAAAAATTTTAATAAAATCCTTCTCAAGAATTCAATTATTTTTACAAGGTAATAAAATTTTTCACATGAATTCAATTATTTAAATAAATGTTATGAAAATTGGTTTTAAGAATTAAATTATTTTCATAAATAATAAAATTTTTCATAGTATTTCAATTATTTTGTATATAATTTTAAATGAATTCCTTTAAAAAAATGTCATTATTTTCAAAAATTCTTTGCTAGAATTCAATTATATTTCATACATAATGAAATTCTTCGTTAAAATTTAAATATTTTTAAAATCTATAATTTTAATAAAATTTCTCAAAAGAATTCAATTATTTAAAAAAATTTAATAAAATTCGTTGCAAGAATTCAATTCTTTTCATAAATAATAAAGTTCTTTACAGGATTTCAATTATTTAACAAAAATTTAATAAAATTGGTTGCAAGAATTCAATTATTTTTATAAATAATAAAATTCTTTACAGGATTTCAATTATTTAAAAAGAAAATGTAATAAAAAATTCGTTGCAAGAATTCAATTATTCTCCTAAATAATAAAATTCTTCACATGATTTCAATTATTTTTAATACAATTTTAAGAAAATTCTTCGAAAAATGTAATTATTTTCAAAAATTAGAATTTTACGAAAATTTTTTAAAAATAATTTTTAAAAATAATTGAATTTCGGAGAAGAATTTTATATTATTTTTCAAGAAAATTGAATTTTTTACTAGAATTTCTTTTAATTTTTGAACATTATTGAATTTCTGCGAAGAATTTTATTGCTTTTGAAAATAATTGAATTTCTGCAATTATTTGTAACTTCTTAAAATTTCAATTTTTTTTAGTGTTTTGAACTAAAATTCTTCCATTATTTTTAATAATTAATTAAATATACATTAAAAAATTTAACTAATTTCAGAAGAAGTTGAATTATTAAAGTAAATTATGAAATTAATTAATTAATTAATTTATTTTTAAAGAAACGTCGAATAAAGTTTGTTTCGAATGCTCTGGCAAACAAAAAAAACGCTCATGTTCATGTCAAGGAAATGTGAGTTGTCTGGATCGAATTGAAGGCGATGGTTTACGTTTGAAAGGGAAAATATTACCTGAATCGACACCCGTCCCTTGCCAATGTATCGAAGAAGAAGCGTGGAATAAAAATATCCCTCCAAAACCAAATTGCGAATGGTTGAATAGTTTTAAGGAACTTCGTCGTCAATGGAGCAATCACAGTCGACAGCAGCAAAATTGCAAATGTTACGGTTGTAATTCATAGTGAGTGCAAATTTTAATATCTTCTCTCCAAATCCAAGTAGAACTTTTATCTAAATTAATTAAACTTATAAATATTTGACTCTAAATCCACTTTAATCCGAATTTTTAAAAATATTTTACGAACCATCGAATGGAGGACAATACTTTTTTACTTCTCTTAATTTGTATTTATTTACAAAAAAAAATTATTTTGTAAAGTAATTTTTGTTTATAAAACAAAAGCTCAACTAAATAAATAAATTAAATTAACTAAATAAATTTTTAATATCAATTGCTTTTCTCTTTTGTATAGTAATTTTCAAAAATACTAAAAGCAGAAAAAAGTCATTCATTCGAACGTTCAGAACTTTAGAAAAATAAATAAAATACATACTTTTAAATAAAGAATGCATAAATGTTATAGCAGATGCCAGTCCTGTTTGTTATCCTCCTACACTGGTGGTAATGTTTTATCGCCAACAGTTCGTCAGGTACGAAGAAATTAAAAACTAAAAAACAAGAAATGAAATAAAAACTAAAAAATTACTAAAAATGAAAATGAAGTTTAAGTTTCTAGTAATTAAAACTAATTTTTACTCACCTTTTTAGAATGATTCCTTCAAAGTTTGCCCACAAGGATCAAGATCAAAAGACAAATCAACATCAACTTCTAAATGTTCATTATCACCGAATTATAATTCTCCAGTGACGAATTTTCAAAATTCACGAAATTATCAATCACAGCACGGCAATAGATCAAATTCACCACGACGATCAATATTGAGAAAAGGACAATGCTTCACTCCAGAATGTTGCTTCTGTCATACAGCGGCAAACGCTTGTAATTGCGCCTCATCTGTAAGGGAGAATTCAGAAAGAGATTATTATTCCGAGTATTCACGAGAACGTAAATTTCCACGAAATAATAGCGATTCGACAGAGAAATTACATGAAAAATGTCAATTACAAGATGAAAAATATCTCTGCTATAAATGTGAGCCGAGTTCATTACCATCGTGCGGTCAGTGTCCAGCAACAAGTTGTTGCAGAGAAGATTCAGATTCCTCCTCAAGTCGTTCAAAATCAGCAACTCCTTCGAAATCCTCTCGTCACAAGACGTCGGACAATTTTTTTCAAGAAACCCACGTACCTAAAAATCATCTCGGCGGTCATAATAGTTCAGGAACATTGACAGGTCAGTTTCAACGTCAACAGAAACGAAGATCTAGAAATTAAATTTCAAAATAAATAAATAATTATTAAAATAAATCACGATTGATTTATTTCTCCTTAATTAGTGTTTAATATTCAGGAGGAGTAAATTATCGAAATTTCTTCTACTATTGGAAAATAATTTATTTATTCATTACCTGAAGGTAGGTAGTGGAAAAGTGATTGAAAAATCCAAGCAGGGTAAAGGCTTTTCTCGGAAATTTATTAAATGTTTCGCTCTCCTAATTCTCGTTCCTGTAATTTTGGCCACTGGTTTTGCCTTATACCAACGCTATAAACGTCCTAAAAGAATTTGTGGATAATTAAACAACTTTTATAAGTGAAATATGCGTCTAATTATTTCTAACTATATAATGTAGTTATACATAATTATTAATATAATTATTATACTCACAACAATAAATAATAAATATATTAATAATAATTATAAAAAATAATAAATATATTATTAATAGGTATAATAACTAAATATTCTTTTTCATAAAATATCTAAAAATAAAATTGGAAGTAAAACAGGGCTCGAACCAGTGAAAGTATTTAAAAATACGGACTTTACGGACCAAAAATGAAAAATTTCGGACCAATTACAGACAAAAATATAACCAGTCCGAGACAAATAAGACAACAGTTTACTTAAAACAATAAATAAAATTTTTTCATAAATATAAAACATAAAGAAATCAATAACTCCGAGTCTTCGACAAATTTCTAATTAATTGATTTCTCTTGATGAATTTTAATAAAATTTTTAAGAATAATGACATTTTTTGAGGAATTCGATTAAAATTGTATTAAAAGTAATTAAAATTCTGCGATGAGTTTCATAATTTATAAAAATAATTTAATTCTTGAAAAGAATCTTATTATTTATAAAAATAATTGAATTCCTGTAAAAAATTTTACTATTTATGAAAATAATTGAAATATTGAGAAAAAATTTATAAAAAAATTTGTAAATAATAGAATTCCTGTGATATTTTTATTAATTGTGAAAATAATTAAATGTTTGCGTAGAATTTTATTCAAATTTTTGAAAATAATTTGATTTCGGAAAAGAATTTTATTATTTATGAAGATAATTTACATTTTGACGAGGATTTTTATAAGTTTATGATCATAATTGAATTTTTACAAAGAATTTTGTTATTTATGAAAATAATTAAGTTTCTGCGAAGAATTTTATTAACATTTTTGAAAATAATTGAATTTCTCAGAAGAATTTTGCTATGAAAATAATTGAATTTTACCGAATTTTTGAAAATAATTAAATTCTTGCGAAGGACTTTGTTCTTTATGATAATAATAATTGAATTTTGTTCTCTATCAAGATTTTTCTTAGATATTTATTATTTATTAAAGTAATGGAGTAATTACGAAGAAATTAGAAAAAAATTTATAATTAATTGAATTCCTGTGAAATTTTTATTGTTTATAAAAATAGTTAAATGTTTACGTAGAATTTTATTAAATTTTTTTTGAATAATTGAATTCTTTTTGAAAATTTTACTCAATAAGATATTGAATTGAGGGAAATTTTTGAAAATTATTGAAATTTTGCCAAGAATTTTATTACTTTTGAAAATAATTGAATAACGATAATTAGAATTTTGAGAATTTTTAAAAATTCTTTAATATAATTGAATTTCTGCGAAGAATTTTATTATTTTTGAAAATAATTGAATTTCTGCAATCATTTGTAATTTCTTTAAATTATATCGTATAATTTACGAACTATTCGTCCTTTTTCAATTAAATTACGGACTTTACAGACCTTTTTTTTTAAAAAAAAACTGACTTTTACGGACTTGCATTAAATTTACGAACCTAGTTCGAGCCCTGAATAAAATAAAATAAACTAAAATTTAATTATCAGACTAGAAAAGTATTAAAAAATTGTTTTATCAAAAAAAATATAATTGAATAACTAATTTTCCAGAGGTAATGAAAGATGAATCGTGTTGCTGTTATAATTTGAAAATTAGCGAAAACAGGTAAAGTTGCATCAACAATTCAAATATTATTAATTATTAGAATTATAAATAATTAATTATAATAAAATACTCCTCGATAAACTACTCAGTTACAAAATTTGAATTCTAGGAGAGAATTTATCAAACAAAGATGTCATAATTCTAAACAAAATTCACTCTTACCGAAAAATTGTTTCCAATGTCCAATGTGTTCATCTGTTCTCTCCTCTATTGTCTGGAAATGTCCAACGATTATTTCGCCGAAATCATACAAATCCAGTAAGTTCGACGTCAAAGTGGAAAACAATTCAAAATTCAAAGTCCATCCTCAGAATTCGAATTATGATTTAAATACGTCAATTAGTTGCACTGAAACATGTAAAATAGACGTAATTTCCGGACAAGAGAAATATGACAATGAAAAAGTGAAATTTCACAAAGATTACAACAATGAAGAGAAGAAATTCGATAGAAAATCAAATTATTCGAAAAAAGATTTTAAAAATTAACAGTCGATTGTAATGTATTGTTTATAACAGAGAATTGTTAATTTGTTGTTTCAATATTGACAAAAAAAAATATAAAAAACTGTATTTTCAATCTACTGTCGTATTTTTTCGAAATTGAATTTTAATTTTCAATTTTTCCTGAAAGCTTTAATTTTTAGAAAGAAGTTCAAAAAACTAAAGTTTCTGAATGTTCAAATAAACGAATTATTTTTCTATTAATAAAATAAATGTATAAATATAATAATATGTTAATAAATAATATATGTTTTCAAAAATTACCAGAATTAAAAATAAAATAAACAAAAATAATTAAAAATAAAATAAATTCAACATAGAAAGAAATTCAATATAAAAAGGAATTAATTTTCTAAATTAACAAAAAATATAAATAATAAATTCTGTAAAAGAATTGAAATTCTTACCGCAAGTAAAAAAAAACCTTCGTTCATTTGAATGTTCGAATCTTCAGGGACATTAAATACTTCCGAAATCTTTTGATCTGAAAAAATGGAAATCTATGAAATGAAATGAAATCTAATGAAAATTTTATAAAAGTATAAAAATTCAGCACTTATTTATTCCACAATAATTCCGAATAAAAAGGAAGTAATTTCAAATAATCTGACCTATATTTAAAGTTATTTCAAAAAGGATTTCCTTATCTTCGGTTTGAATTCATTAATAGTAGGCGTACATTCATCTCCTCTTTACTTTTGCATTTATATCTTCAGTGAGACGAGAACATTGAAAGTGCCATCATGTATTTAGTGTTAGTAGTGTTTTGCCTAAGCTACATCGAACAACCATTAGCCAAAGAGGTTGACGGTTGTGCAATATGTGGAGATTATAAGTAAACATTTACAAATAGATACATAATTTTTTTGTTCCCTTTCTCCATTCACGCTGAAAATATAAAAATTATTTCATTAAAATAAACGATTATTATTAACTGAAAATTATCTTTTATTAAATAAAGTAATAATTTAAACATCTAATGAAACTAAAGTAATAAAAACTTTATCATTTATTTGAATCAAATAATTTTTATTAAAAAGTCAATTAAATTGTATCTTAAGTATTAATTTCTGATTGATTTAGAGAAAAATTATTTTTTTAGCACAGAAAAAATTTTTTACCTAAAATAACTACAAATTTCACTATATATTATCAAAATTTTGAGTTGTTTCAATTAATGCTTTCGCTATTCTAGAGAAATTTATCGCTGTTACAGGTAAAATTTTTTTTCCGTGAATACCATTCAATATTAATGTTATCGTATTAATATTAATAACCAAAATAATAAATGAATTAAAATTGAATAATTGAAAAAATGTAGATGTCCTGAAAACCCAGAAAGATGTTTATTGGGTTTTGTGAACGACGTTTGTGGCTGCTGCCCCGATGGCGTCTGTGCAAAAATTAGTGGCGAAGCTTGTTGGAATTCGAGTATATCACAGTTACCATTTGAAAGACGAAATGAGGGCCTTTGCGCTGAGAATTATTCGTGTCAATTGCGTTTAGATCTTCAAGCCGAGGTACTCAGAAGTTGATCATATTTTAATTAAAATTCACTATAAGAGAGACTGAAAAATTTTGTTAACGAAGAAAATGAGAAGAGAAAATACCCATTTGCACTTTCATATAACGAAACGAATATTATTCCCTCGTTAATCCGGACCTTTCTTCACAAGAAAAGCCTTTTCCTTTTTCTCTTCTTTTTTGTTCCACGCGACCTTTAAAAAACAGAATTACAAACATAAATATAATTAATTAGCATTTTCAAAAAGTCACTTTCTAATTAGCATAATTTTTTCCTGCAATTAATAATAATTAATTTCAAATTGTTTTTAATTTCTAATTAACAAAAATTGAAAACTAAAAATTAGTTAACGATTTTTGTTTTATAATAAGAATAATAATAATAATAATAATAATAATAATGATTTTACCTTTGTGGAATTATTTTTCAATTGGAAAAAAAATTTTCGAGTAATTGCAAAAAAAACTAGAGATGAACATAAAATAAATGTATGAAAAAATTAAATGGTCAGTGTATTAAAATCGTGTCGCTGACCCGTTTAAAACTCAGCTTTATATTTCTCCGCGACAATTGACATCAATCTTGCAATTAAGATGGTTGAAGCACTCAATTGACAAATTCGCGAGAAATATGACGAATACACAAAAAATACTGAAAACTACAATTTTAAATGCGAAAAAAAATTATTTTCATTAATGAAAACAAATTTGGAGAGAAATAAAAAAAAGTCAGTATAATAATAAGTAAATCATAATTTAAAAATAATATTTAAAATGATAGGACACACCTGAAGCGATTTGCGTCTGTAAAAATCAATCATCAGCGTGTGGAACGAACAACGAGACGTATGAGACGCCCTGCGCTCTTGATGAAGAAATAACGAGATCCAGAAATTCAGATTTGAAACTCGATCATATCGGACCGTGTCCAAGTCGACCTTGGATTGATTCAGCCACAAGAAATATTTCCGGTGTTTTTGGAACGAGAGTCGTTCTCAGTTGTGAAGCCGAAGGATTTCCGGTGCCGGAGATTTTTTGGGAATTCCACTCGGAAGATGGACTGACAGTTTTGAAATTGCCAAGTAATATTCATTGTTTTTTTACACTCAATTATTTTTCCTCTGTATTATTTTTTCGCCTAAAAAAAGAAGATTGTTTTTCAATTTCATTCAATTACTGCACCTTTCACTGTGTGAATTTTATAGATGACGATCACGATGGAGTGGTAAAAACGAAAGACGGTCCAGAACCAAGAATGCGAACATCCTGGATGCAATTGCCTCATTTAGAAAAAAGCCATGTTGGAACGTACTACTGTATAGCGACTAATTCTGTCGGCGAAGCGAGTATTTCTTCCTTTCTTTCTATCATCTAGTAAATAATAATAATAACGCCAAAAACGCCCGTGTATTTCAAATAAATAAATAAATAAATATTTAGTTTTAAATGACAAATTAATATTTATTTTTAAATACTTACGTCTTATATAAAAGTTTTTTATGTACTCTTATAGACTAGATAATTATAATTTGAGAAAATAAATGTAAAACTCTCAGATTAAAGTCATTGTCTTAGTGTTTAATTTTCTTACACGAAACTTTACCATCCATCGTCTGAAGGAGGTGGTCTGTAGAAAAAAAAAATTATTTTAATAATTTTAATAAATTAATTAATTATTTTTAATTATTATTTTGATAATTTGCAATTTTATACTCACTCTGGTGTGCGCCACGTACCGCGATCTATAATCACAGTATCAGGACTTTCCCTAAATAAACAGAGTTTAAAATCAGTTAAAAGGGTTAAAAGCACTTAAAATTACAGGCAATTTAAAATTTTAAGCAGTTAATTAGAATTTTAGGTTAATTAGAAGTAGAAGTTGAATTAGAAACGGTAGGTAAGATAAATAGTAAATATTTATTTTACTAATTTATTAATTTACTATTCTGAATTCAGACTTTGCACTCGACAATTAATTTAAAAAAAGTAGCAAACAGTAGGTTTCAAACTAAAAAAAAAAGGAAAATGTAGTTATCGAAAAATTAAACTCGACGACAAAAAAAAACTCGTTTTAGACACTTTACAAAACTGACAAAAATTCCATTCTATATTTTATTTTCCTGACTTTTTCCTCATTTTCACAAAATATTTATTTTTATTATTCATGAAACAAATTTAATTCTTACGAAGATTTTTACAAAAAAAATTTTAAATAATTGAATTTTGTTTGTAAATTTCATGAAATTAGAAGATATTGAAAATCATTGAATTGAGAATAGTTTTTAAAAATAATTAAATTTTACAAAGAATTCTATTAAAATTTTTGAGAATAATTGAATGTCTGTGTAGTATTTTATTAATTTTTTTTTAAAGATAATATTGAATTCCTAAAAAACATTTTGTTATTTATGAAAATAATTAAGTTCTTGAGAAAAATTTTATTACAATTTTTTAAAATAATTGAATTTTTAAGAAGAAATTTATTACTTTCAAAAATAATTAAATTCCTGTGATGAATATTGTTATTTATGAAAATAAATGAATTTTGCAAAGAATTTTATTAAAATCCTTCAAAATAATTGAATTTTCGGCAATAATTTTGTTATTTATCGATATAATTGAATTTTTTCGAGGAATTATTTATGTAAATAATTGAATTGTTGAGAAGAAGTTTCTTAAAATCTAAAAGTAAAAATGGAATTGTTTTAAAAAAATTAAATTAAAATTGTATTTAAAATAAATGATTTCTTTCGAACAATTTTATTAAAATATTTGAAAATAATTAAATTTTAAAAGTAATAAAATTCTTCTTAGGGATTCAATTATTTTCACAAATAATAAAACTCATCGCAGAATTTCAATTATTTTTTATACAATTTTAATCAAATTCCTCGAAAAATGTAATTATTTTTTAAAATTTTATTGAAATTCGTCGAAAAATTCAATTATTTAAAAATTTGTTGATAACGATTCTTTTTGGGAATTGAATTTTAAGAAACATTCAATTATTCAATAAATTATTTATTTTTGTATTTGAATAATTGAATTCTCGTAGAATTTACGAATAAAAATTACTTTAAAAATAAAATTTTCAGTTATAATTGTAGATAATAATTGAATATTAAAAGCAATGTAGCCTAAATTTAAAAAAATAATTGAATGTTGAAATTAATTTCTTTGAAAAAGTTTAATTGATTTTTTTTAATATTATAATTAAAATTAATATTAATTATTAATTTTTTATTTTTAACATTTATTGAACTGAAGAATTTACGAATAATTGAAATTTCTTAAAATTTTGAATTTTAACGAATTTTATTAAATTTTCAAAAATAATTCAATTCTTGCGATGAATTATATTATTTATAAAAATAATTGAATAATTGCAATGAATTTTATTAAAATTTTCAAAAATAATTCAATTCCTGCGATGAATTTTATTATTTATGAAAATAATTGAATAGTTGCAATGAATTTTATTAAAATTTTCAAAAATAATTCAATTCCTGCAATGAATTTAATTACTATTTATGAAAATAATTGAATTTTGGATGAATTTTATCAATTTTTTTTTATATAATTGAATTCTTTTGCAAAATTTTATGAAAATACTAGATATTGAAAATAATTGAATTTCAAATACTTTTTGAAAATAATTGAATCGTTTTAAAGTATTTGATTATAATTTTTGAGAACAGTTTTTTGATTTCCAGTATTAGCGAATTTAAAGTAGTGGAAATTCTAAAGAAAAAACATAAGCAGTAGCTTTTTTAGTGGCTGAAATCTAAAAGAAAGTAGCCAAATAGTAGGATAACGTAAAGAAAGTAGTAAATAGTAGGTCTTAGTAGATGAGTGCAAAGCCTGTCAGAATTATGTAAGACAAATTATATTTATAATTTTATTAAAATCGTTAAAAACTTACATTCTCTGTGGTATTAGATGAGACTTTTTGTCAGAGGGCTCCTTTTTATACGTCGCAGCAAGAAGATGGGCAGTCGGCGTACTTGCCATTAAAGTCATCGCGCAAACAAAAATAGCAAACCAGAATCCATTCTTTAAAGAAAAATCGATAAAATCATTGACAATTTTCAAGAAAATAACAATTTCTTCTTCTTCTTGTTATTATTATTAAAGTGCTATTAGTTTTCATTTTAAGTTTTAACGGTTGGCACTTATACTTAAAGTGCCGTTCACAAGACAATATCGCTTTGCGCATGAGCAAACACTACTGCCATCTGTGGTGATTTTCGCATACTACGTCGAAAAAAGCAACGGGCAGCGAAGAGCGAAAGAGTAAACATTGCGGAAATAATAACAAACTTTTCTCCGTGTTTACTTTTGTGTTAACTAGCAATAAATTAGTGTTCAATGTAGAAAAATAGATTTACCAAAGGTCCCAAAATATGCTGGCACACGAGGAGTTGAACCCCGTGAAGAATATCCCATAAGGGTCTACATTTTGCGATTCCGCTTCCCATTTCCGAGAGGACGTTGGTGCGCCATTGATCCAAATAACCGACTAATCTGTCAATGTACGACTTGGTTTTCTGTCATTTCAGAAAAAGTGAGTAATTACAAATCTTCTCCTACTAATTAAAATTAGTAATAGTAAAAGTAAGTAATAGTAATATTAATTAGTAATAGTACGTAATAATAATATTAATTAGTAGCAGTAAGTGATAGTAATGGTAATAACAACAGTGATAGAATAAAAATAGAAGTAATGAAAATAGAAATTACTTTATATCTATAAGAACAACGTGAACTAAAGAAATACGTGCCAATTGAGCGATTTTCGCCCCTTGATTGTCGATATAATATTGGATCGTTTTCAGGTGGGAAATGGATTGATTCACTTGTCGCTGGAGGGGCTGTAATTGCAATTGCAATCCAGCGAGTTGATAAACAAGTTCATCCTGAATTTTCATTAAAGGTTTTACTCTCCTCAATAATAACTCTCGCATAGAGGTGCTAATACTCTGTAAATCCCTTGCCACTTTTCTGTCACTCAATTGTCTCGCTACATTGCTCACTTGATCAGAAAGGGCATTCAAATCTTTATTTAAAATTGGTCCCTGAATCTGGAAAAGACAGTATTTTAATTATCGAATGTAAACAAATGTCAACAATAGGAAATTTTAGGTTATGTTGACGCTTTTCTGTCGCTAAACAATTTTCAAATGTTAATAAAGTGTCGACATAACCTAAAAATCTGTATTGTGAACTCAATCTTCAATTCTTCTAACAATTTGTTATTGTTATTATTACACACCATAATTCTGTGTTCGGTAAGATTAGAACTGCAAGCGTAGAGTAAATTTTGCAATCGATGTTGCAAACTTGGTGTTAAAATTCGTAGACCTTTGAGATCGACCTTCAATTTAGAAAATGACCGCGATAATCCGGACCAAGTCCAGTGAGCTGTGAGTTGGTCCAATTTTATCGAGCTACCCAATTGAAATGCTGGATAAGCGGCTTCGTTTTGCTGACATTTTCTGTATTTTTCGTGAAGAGGAAAAGAACGAAAAGCCATTTTTTTAAACAACTGTTTGTAACATTATTTTATTATTTTTTCTAGATTAATGACTCACTCGAAGAGATCCTTTAGCGGCACACTCATTCGCCTTCCGAGAAATGCTTGAGTTTCTAAAATTGCTTCCATCGTCCGATATTCGGGATCATAAAGAGGTCGACACAGAAGCATTTCAGTGTGACTTGACAAAGCCAAAGCACAAATTATGACCAACCACAGTGCGATTGAAATTATACAGCTGAATAATACCGCGCTGTTTTGACATGCATATTAATTATTTCATGTGATAAATGATCGGATATTATATATATATAACGGGGGAATGAATAATTATTTAAATTTTAACAAATCTTTTTTTCCAATAGTTAATTCGTATGTGAATAGTTAATCAGGGTTGCCATAAAAATTTAATTTTGTTCTTTTCTTACTAGATTAGAATTCGTGGAAATTTTATGACAAAAAAGATACCAAAATTCAGAATTTTCTTATGAATTTTAAAAATTAAATTTTTTCCCCTACTCGAAATAATTTAACTTTTTTTAAAAACTATATAAGGTAAATTTTTTACTCACCACAATAATGTGGGTCTCACTCTATTTTCGGATGTTCCGCAACGACAGCAAATCGCTCCCAACAGCAACGACCATACCAGCAAAACACACATTACAGTACCTGTGTTTCGGAAAAACCAAACGTGTAATTTATTATCACTCTTCTTTCCACTCCATTTTCTACTTTAAAACGTCGAACATCTCTAACTCGAGAACATCTTTCAATATTGAAAGAGAAAAAGAAGATTTATCAATCTTTTCTCACTTTTCTCTAGTTCCACTTTTCATTTAACTTTGCACACTTTTTTTTTTATCACTCTGAAGAATATAAATATCTTCATTGTTAAATTGAAAAAGTGATGAGCAATCAGATTTCATAGGAATGAAAACGATAAAAATTTCCCTTTACTATTCTATTTATTTTATTATTTATTCTATTTGTTCTATTTATTTTCCATTTATTTATTAAAAAGTTCCTATAGGGATAGAAAACCCGAGTAAGAAGTTATATTTTGCAGTAGTTATTTATATTTATAGTTTATTAAATTTTGGAAGAAAAGAAGTTTTTGTTTTCTCGGATTGCTTCACTATTCTATTAATGAGAATAAATATAGAATAGAAAAAGGAAAATTTGTGTAACTTACCAACACCAACGAGCCATCGGATTTGTTCAAAAATCGTAATGTAAGGAATGGCTTGATTAATAATATTTCGAGTAGAATCCAATTGTTTTGTTAGTCCAGTGCTGCTCGTTTCAATATTACGTGCCTCGTCAAAAATTTTCGCACGTATACCATTAATCTCTCGACGAATTTCTGCAAAAAAAAAAAAAAAAGAAATATCACATTTACATCCATATCAAGATAACTCGCTCTGCACATAAAAGGCATTTATTAAGTCTACGAACAAAATTTATTAACAATTCTTAAAGGGCTGTCAAAGTCGAGTCTTCTTCCATAAAAGCTTCAATGGAAAAGACCAATTGACTCTGGCATTCCCTTAACGAATTTCCTCTTCTGACAATATTAAAAACAGAATCAAATGTAAAATTCTAAATGATCCTCTTATTTTAGTTTTTTGACATTATTTACGTAGAAAATATTTTTGTGTGGGATTTTTACGGAGAATACCCCCACAGCACTGAAACTTTCCTAAAAATTTATTAAATATTTACTTGCAATATTCATCATATTTAACTGAAAAGTTTAGTGAAAATTGTGTAAAGATTTAAATGTCCCGATCAAATAAATGTTTAGCGCGAAGCTTTCCTGAACATTTCCTGAACATGAATTACATGTGAAGATTTATGCGAAGATTATGCGAAGATTTTATTGAAATGTTCAGGAAAGCTTCGCGCTAAACATTTATTTAATCGGGACATTTAAATCTGTACACAACTTTCAATAAACATTGCAATTAAATATTCCGAATATTGCAAGTAAATATTTAATAAATTTTTAGGAAAGTTTCAGTGCTGTGGGGGTATAATCCTTTCTTTATACAAAAAACTGTAGTTTTATCGATTCGACGGTTGCTGTCACTTCTTTTTTGGTGTGAGGATCGGTGTGGGTGAAAATGTCGGATTAGAAAAGTCGAGATATTCGTCAATATTGAACAATTACGTTTTCAATATCAATCAAAACATTATACATACACATCGAGGGTTTTAATGGATGTTTATTTAGTAACTGTATATTCTTTACTGTACTAGTGAGTTTCAAGTTATTTATTATTTTCCCCTCATAGGTATATGAGACATCTTGTGTAAATATTTTATTTTCATTCGGTGTAAATCTGTAATATCTGTAATATATGTAATATTAGTGTATATTATCAGAAAAATATTCTTATTTTTCTTTTTAAAGTTATTAGCGTACGGAAGAGGACCGATAAATTGCGACAATCAGGGTTGCCACAGGTCAGGGAATTCAAATTAATTTTAATGACACAGATATTAATTGGAATTGTTCTAGTAATAAGTTAGGACCAGTAAAAATTTTTTCAACTAATAATTGTTAATAAACAGAAGATAAAGTTTGGTCAAAAAATAATTTTTCATCTTCTGCTGATTGTCGGCTGTGGTTACTTTTTATAAATTGTGACATAAATTAATTTTGATGACTCAGATAATTATTGGAATTGTTCTGGTGGTAGGTTAGGACCAGTAAAAAATGTTTTGACTAACAATTGTTAGTAAACAGAAGAAAAAGTTTGCTCAAAAAATAATTTTTCATCTTCTGCTGATTGTCGGATGTGGTTACTTTTTATAAATTGTGACATAAATTAATTTTAATGACTCAGATATTAATTATATTTGTTTTTGCCACAGTTTAGGAACAGTTAATTATTTTTTTTATTTAAAAAAACATTCTGGAATTTTGCCTGTTAAAGATTTTTAAGAAAATTTTAACTTAAAATTAAAAAAATGTTTTTATCTCATTGGCATATAAAAATTTCTAAGGAAGAATTCTGTGAAGAATTTTATTAATTAGGAAAATCAATTGAAGACTTGCAACGAATTTTTATTAAATTTTTTTTTGAAATAATTGTTTATCCTGTGAAGAATTTTATTATTTATGAAAACAATTGAATTTTTGCAACGAATTTTATTACATTTCTTATAATAATTGAATTGATGTGAAATTTTTTACAACTTGTAAAAATAATTAAATTCTTGCGAAGGATTTTATTAAAATTTATATATAGTAAATAATTGAATTTTTTTATTGAAAAATTTTATAATATTCTTAAAATTTATTGAATTTCAAAAGGATTAAATTTGAAATTTTTGTAAATTTTAAGTCCTATTGGAAAATAATACTGATTTAATATATTTATTTTAAATAAAATTATTGATGTTTTCGAATAATTTCACAATTAAAGAAATTCGTAAATAAATGTAATAATAGAACTTTTTTTGAGTATCTAATAATTTTTAGAGTGAGTCAGAGAATTCTTTAGTGTCAAAGAAAAAGTCAACATTTTATCTTGAAATCAGGGAAAAAGAGGGAAAAACAAAATTAATTTTTTGTGGCAACGTTGTCAATAGAAGTGTCTTTCTTATTCTTTTTCGTTTTAACGTTGGCAGTGGACGGAAGGGGCCGATACATTATTACGCCAATAAAAATATCTTTATTCTTCTTTTTCAGGTTGGCGGTGTACGAAAGGAGGTCGATTTATTATGCTAACAAAGTTCGTCCACGTGTTTTTAAATTTTTTCTCAGTTCTAAATTTTAATTTCTGTTTTAATGTAAATTCCGGGAGTGTTCAAAATTCTTAAAATCGCGAGAGCGAATGAAATTAAGGGTGTAAAATTTTACTACATATTAGCATTTTTTGATAAAATTAGAAAATCTTTGCGATTTTCGGGAGTGTCGTAATACTTATAACCGCGATCGTTTTTATAATATTGTAAAATGTTGTTCCTTTGTCCAGTTAGTAAACACGTGGTTCGGGAGTGCTCATCGAAATTCTTAAAATCGCGAGTGAATGTTTTTCTTATTCCAAAGATGACAAACTACTAGTTTTTTATTCCGAAGATGACGAAAACTACGAGCGCAGCTTCAAAATGGATATCGGGTACAACTTATTGTGAAAGTCACATCTGTAAGTTTATATAAAATTATCTAAATTTTAGTTTGGAAGAATTTATAAAAAAGTTTATAAATTTAACATTGTCAACTTGAAAGTATCAAATAGCAAAGAATTTTTATATAAAAAAATGTGGATCAAATCATAAATTGATTCACATTTTTGGTATCAACTTTGGATCTCTTATTTCTTCAAAGTTCACGCTACATATACAATTTTATATATTAAATTTTTAAATAAAACCCGAAAAAATGTCGTATTTTTGAATTGAAAAGTATGATACATACATAAACAAACATTAAAAATTCGAGATTGCCTAACGGCCCATTGCACCCGAGAAGTTTAAAATCGGTTATCCGAGAGTGTTTGCCAAGTTTCTTTAAGTTTTACACTGTCCTGTCTATTGACCCGTTTCAGAAGTTACCGTGCTCCCGTAACCTGACCCCATCTTTCTTTCTAGCTATTGTTACATCATGTAACATGAATATAATTTTGATATTAATAAATAGAAAACAAATTGACAATGACAAAAATTATAAAAACCTAGTTTAGATATTTTAAAACGCGTGGTAAAATAATTTACAAAATACTTACGATTTCGAGCATCTAACGTTATTCTTGAAACATGATTAGGGACATAGAGATATTCCCCTCGAGCTTGTCGTCCAGCTTCTGTTAAATTTTCTCTCGAGGAGGCTTTTAATCGTAAAAGTCGATCGTCTCTCACTAGCTGAAAATAATTTTTAAGAGGAACAATTATTTCTTATTATCTAGAAATTAAATCATTGAATCAAATTTTAATAAAATTCTTCCCAAGAAATTAATTATTTCCACAAAGAAACAAAATATTCGTAGCAATTCAAATATTTTCAAAAATTCGAATAAAATTCTTAGGAAAATTCATTTATTTTATTAAATAACAAAATTCTTCGCAAGAATTAAATTACTTTCAAAAATTGTAATAACATTTTTCGCAAAAATTCAATTTTGTAACAAATTTTGTAACAGTATTGAAAATTTTCAAAAGTGTTACAAAATTTTTCGCAAACATTCAATTATTTTCATAAATAGCAAAATTCTTGTCAAAAATTCAATTATTTTTAAAAATTTTAATAATATTCTTGATATAATTCAATTATTATCGTGAATAACAAAATTCTTTGCAAGAATTCAATTATTTTCAAAAATTTAAACAAAATTATTCGCAAAAATTCAATAATTTTCAAAATATTTTAATAAAATTTAATTATTATCATGAATAACAAAATTCTTTGCAAGAATTTAATTATTTTTTAAAATTGTAACAAAATTTTTCCCAAAAATTCAATTTTTTTTCATAAATAGCAAAATTTTTGGCAAAAAGTAAATTTTTTTTGAAAAATTGTAACAAAATTTTTCGCAAAAATTCAATTATTTTCAAAAATTTTAATAAAATTCAATTATTATCGTGAATAACAAAATTTTTTGCAAGAATTCAATCTCGTTCGGAAAAATTCAATTATTTAAATAATTTTTATTAAAATTTCTTTAAAAAATTAAATTATTTTCATAAATAGCAAAATTCTTTGCAAGAATTCAATTATTTTCAAAAGATTAATAAATTTCTTCCCATTAACTTAATTATTTTTATAAATAACAAAATTATGTTAAAATACAATCGATTATGTTAAAAAATTCTAATATAATTCTTGGCAAAATTAAACTATTTTTATGAATTACAAAATTCTTTCCAAGAATTCAATTCTTTCGAAAAACTTAATTATTTTCATAAATAACAAAATTCTTTGTAGATAATCAATTATTTTCAAAAATTATAATAACGTTCTTGGTAAAAATAAATTATTATCATAAATAACAAATTCAATTATTTTCATTAATAACAAAATTCCTTGTAGAAATTCAATTATTTTCAAAAATTCTAATAAAATTGTAGTCAAAATTCAATAATTTTCATGAATAAAAAAATTCTTCTCAGGAATTCAATAATAAAAAGCAATAACAAAATTAATTAGAATCTTTATAATACTTTTTTTGTTACTTGACAATAAAGATTTTACAATAAATATTAGAATTTAAAGAAAAGGTAAATAAATTTTGTTTTTTCGAACGTTTAGATTTTCAGAACATTATAGGTATATAATATTTTATTATTAATATCAGGTATTATAAATAAATAATAAATATACTAAAACGAAAAATAGAAAGTAAATTAAATAATAATTCATCCACGAGATAAAAAGTAATTACTAAAAATCAAAGTTGATTATCTTGGAAAATTTCGTTTCAAAAAACTAAAAGATCCGTTCTGATTTTGTCGCAAGTATATAAGGCGACGAAACAAGAATTATGACACAAAAATAGGACAAGTTTCTTTGAAAAAAATCTATTTTCCTCGACCTAAATAATCTCGTCGATTGCCAGGTAAAGGAAATAAAGTTAACGTTTCTTTTTTTTTTTTTATTTCTATAGCAACCTTCGTTTGGTGCAAGTTTTTAATCTGACCCTATAATTGGCTTTCTTGCCATTTCAGCTTTGTATTACAGTATCACTTTTTATCTGGGATTACACACAGATCTTTTATTAGCAGCCTAAAGCAAATTAAAATCAAAATTAAGTGCGCCACTTTACACAAACTGTTGATCTCAGAAACTGATTTATTACTATAAAGGGAATAAAGGAAGAAAATTTTAATATTACCAGTTTTTCTAAGGATATCAAAGAAAATCAAAAGTGTTACGATTTAAGAAACATTTTTTCTCAGTGTAATTTTTTTTAATTAAAATTAGTTTGTTTGTTTGTAATCTTAATCCTAATGTATATAGAAAATATCTACTGCTTTGATTCAAAAATATTATTTGTTTGAATAATTATTACGTTTTAAACATATTTTGAAAAAATATTTGTTTTGGTTGAAACAAAAAATTTGTTTAAAAGCTTTGTTTGATTCAAACCTCAATATAAATAATTTCAGGGCTGATAAAAATCATGATTTTTTTAAAAAAATCAAAACAATCCGATTTTTTTGATTTAAATCGGATTTTTTTGATTTAAATCATTTTTTTTTAATTTTTAAAATATTTCATTATTTAAGTAGTTCGTTTTTTTAATATTAAAAATGATAAAATTAATAATAAAATAGGGTGGATGGAAAATTTCATTTTAAGAATTCTCTGACACATCCTGACTAATTTTTCGGTTTCTCTGATTAATAAATTTTTAAATTATTTAATATTCAGCATTGATAATTAAAAATGTAATAATGCTTTTTAAGTAATAATTTTATTTATAAAAAAAAACATAAGATAATTAAAAATTGTTTGTTACAAAAAATTTTAATGTGTTTAAAACTTTTATTATAAAAAAAGTTAATGCAAATTTACAATTGAAATCGTACTCAATAAGTTATATAACCGCCAATGCCCGTTTTCTCAAATATTATACAAAAGAGTCTAAATACAAAAACTAAATTGACATTTATCAAAGTTTTTAAATTTGTATTTTTTTTCGTTTAAAATTTCCTAACTTTTCCCTGAACAAAAAAATTCTATGATTTCCAGTTTTTCCCTAATTTGAGTCAAATAAACAAAACTAATAATTATGATATTCATTATATTATCTCTGTAATGTATTCTTTTTTATTTTTTTTGAATTCAAAACTTTAAACAAAAATACTAATTTTGCAAACTTTTCTGTTTCTAATGCATTTTTCAGTTTGATTTAAATCATGATTTTAATGGCAAGATTTAAATCAAGATTTAAATCATGATTTAAATCAAGTTGATTTAAATCATTGCAGCCCTGAATAATTTATAATTTGATTTAAACAAAATTTGTTTCTAATGTTTGAATTAAATAAATCGTTCTCTCAGTGAAGGAAACTTAAAAAAAAATAAAAAAAACCAACAGAATCTTAAAAGAAACTAAAAAAAAACACTAAAAAAGGAAGTAAGGTTCTCTTTTGGAAAGGTGGAGAGTATATATAAAATTTAGATTTACACTCGGCTTTTTTTGCAAGTTTGAACATTTCTTTTGAACTCGGATGGGATTACCTAACATATTCCTTGTACAAAGTTCGCCTCTCCAACCGGAAGCTTAGAAATAAGGGTTTGGGGTAAGGCAAGACTTAAACTACAAAAGGACAGTGACTCCTTCGTCTTAATTAAGGGATGAAAGGGGTTGAATAATTGTCTCCGGATTGTTCACCCGTTCGAGTCGCAGGGCCAGATTCAGATCCAAACCCGAAGGATTCAGAATTGCACATAAGGATCGGTCCTGCTGAGGACAACCCTTTGCTGTAACCTCCAATTCTCGACGGATATCATCGGCTTCTCGACTCAATTCAATTCCGAGATTTCGTGCTCGCTCTCCTTCTTTCAATAAGGTGGCAGTTCTTGTTGAGAGTTCGTGAGTGGCTGAAAATTTTATAACCAAACTTTATTGCCGTACACAATTTCAAAAACATTAGTTTTTTATTTTTTATTTTCTTAACATTGATTACTGTTTGGCTTAAGAGGCTCAAGTCCGCAATACTTTGAAAAATTAATAATTAACCATTTTTTTCGGCAGTTACTTTGTAAACAATTTAAATAATTCAGAAAAAATGTCTGATAGAATACGGGTGGACCTGCTACTATTTAAAATCAAAAATAAAATTCTCTATGCATCAGGATGTTGTACAGCAACACCCCATTAACAACTCAGTTAAGTTTCAAATGAAAAAAATTACCCAAATTAGAGAAAATGAATTTTTAATATTGTTTTTCTCTATTTTCAATTGTCTGATAGAATACGGGTGGACCTGCTACTATTAAAAATCAAAAATAAAATTCTCTATGCTTCCGGAAGTTGTACAGCAACACCCCATTAACAACTTAGTTAAGTTTCAAATAAAAAACATGACTCAAATTAGAGAAAACAAATTTTTAATAATGTTTTTCCCTATTTTCAATTGTCTGATAGAATACGGGTGGACCTGCTACTACTTAAAATCGAAAATAAAATTCTCTATGCCTCCGGATGTTGTACAGCAACAACCCATTAACAACTTAGTGAAGTTTCAAATGAAAAACATTACTCAAATTAGAGAAAATGAATTTTTAATATTGTTTTTCCCTATTTTCAATTGTCTGATAGAATACGGGTGGACCTGCTACTATTTAAAATCAAAAATAAAATTCTCTATGCTTCAGGTTGTTGTTCAGCAACACCCCACCAACAACTCAGTTAAGTTTCAAATGATAAAAATTACCCAAATTAGAGAAAATAAACTTTTAATATTGTTTTTCCCTATTTTCAATTGTCTGATAGAATACGGGTGGACCTGCTACTACTTAAAATCGAAAATAAAATTTTTTATGTTTTAGGATGTTGTTCAGCAACACCCCACCAACAACTTAGTTAAGTTTCAAATAAAAAACATGACTCAAATTAGAAAAAACAAATTTTTAATAATGTTTTTCCCTATTTTCAATTTTCTGATAGAATACGGGTGGACCTGCTACTACTTAAAATATAAAATAAAATTTTTTATGTTTTAGGATGTTGTTCAGCAACACCCCACCAACAACTCAGTTAAGTTTCAAATGAAAAACATTACTCAAAATAGAGAAAATGAATTTTTAATAATGTTTTTCCCTATTTTTAATTGTCTGATAGAATACGGGTGGACCTGCTACTACTTAAAATCGAAAATAAAATTCTCTATGCTTCCGGAAGTTGTACAGCAACACCCCATTAACAACTCAGTTAAGTTTCAAATAAAAAACATTAATCAAAATAGAGAAAATGAATTTTTAATAATGTTTTTCCCTATTTTCAATTGTCTGATAGAATACGGGTGGACCTGCTACTACTTAAAATCGAAAATAAAATTCTCTATGCTTCCGGATGTTGTACAGCAACAACCCATTAACAACTCAGTTAAGTTTCAAATGAAAAACATTACTCAAAATAGAGAAAATGAATTTTTAATAATGTTTTTCCCTATTTTCAATTGTCTGATAGAATACGGGTGGACCTGCTACTACTTAAAATCAAAAATAAAATACTCTATGCTTCCGGATGTTGTACAGCAACAACCCATTAACAACTTAGTTAAGTTTCAAATGAAAAACATTACCCAAATTAGAGAAAATAAACTTTTAATATTGTTTTTCCCTATTTTCAATTGTCTGATAGAATACGGGTGGACCTGCTACTATTTAAAATCAAAAATAAAATTCTCTATGCTTCAGGTTGTTGTTCAGCAATACCCCACCAACAACTCAGTTAAGTTTCAAATGATAAAAATTACTCAAATTAGAGAAAATGAATTTTTAATATTGTTTTTCCCTATTTTCAATTGTCTGATAGAATACGGGTGGACCTGCTACTACTTAAAATCGAAAATAAAATTCTCTATGCTTCCGGAAGTTGTACAGCAACACCCCATTAACAACTTAGTTAAGTTTCAAATAAAAAACATGACTCAAATTAGAGAAAACAAATTTTTAATAATGTTTTTCCCTATTTTCAATTGTCTGATAGAATACGGGTGGACCTGCTACTACTTAAAATCGAAAATAAAATTCTCTATGCTTCCGGATGTTGTACAGCAACACCCCATTAACAACTTAGTTAAGTTTCAAACGAAAAACATTACTCAAAATAGAGAAAATGAATTTTTAATAATGTTTTTCCCTATTTTCAATTGTCTGATAGAATACGGGTGGACCTGCTACTACTTAAAATCGAAAATAAAATTCTCTATGCCTCCGGATGTTGTACAGCAACAACCCATTAACAACTTAGTTAAGTTTCAAATGAAAAACATTACTCAAATTAGAGAAAATGAATTTTTAATATTGTTTTTCCCTATTTTCAATTGTCTGATAGAATACGGGTGGACCTGCTACTATTTAAAATCAAAAATAAAATTCTCTATGCTTCAGGTTGTTGTTCAGCAACACCCCACCAACAACTCAGTTAAGTTTCAAATGATAAAAATTACCCAAATTAGAGAAAATAAACTTTTAATATTGTTTTTCCCTATTTTCAATTGTCTGATAGAATACGGGTGGACCTGCTACTACTTAAAATCGAAAATAAAATTTTTTATGTTTTAGGATGTTGTTCAGCAACACCCCACCAACAACTTAGTTAAGTTTCAAATAAAAAACATGACTCAAATTAGAGAAAACAAATTTTTAATAATGTTTTTCCCTATTTTCAATTTTCTGATAGAATACGGGTGGACCTGCTACTACTTAAAATATAAAATAAAATTTTTTATGTTTTAGGATGTTGTTCAGCAACACCCCACCAACAACTCAGTTAAGTTTCAAATGAAAAACATTACTCAAAATAGAGAAAATGAATTTTTAATTATGTTTTTCCCTATTTTCAATTGTCTGATAGAATACGGGTGGACCTGCTACTACTTAAAATCAAAAATAAAATTCTCTATGCTTCCGGATGTTGTACAGCAACAACCCATTAACAACTTAGTTAAGTTTCAAATGAAAAACATTACTCAAATTAGAGAAAACAAATTTTTAATAATGTTTTTCCCTATTTTCAATTGTCTGATAGAATACGGGTGGACCTGCTACTACTTAAAATCGAAAATAAAATTCTCTATGCTTCCGGATGTTGTACAGCAACAACCCATTAACAACTTAGTTAAGTTTCAAATGAAAAACATTACTCAAATTAGAGAAAATGAATTTTTAATATTGTTTTTCCCTATTTCAATTGTCTGATAGAATACGGGTGGACCTGCTACTATTTAAAATCAAAAATAAAATTCTCTATGCTTCAGGTTGTTGTTCAGAAACACCCCAATAACAACTCAGTTAAGTTTCAAATGATAAAAATTACCCAAATTAGAGAAAATAAACTTTTAATATTGTTTTTCCCTATTTTCAATTGTCTGATAGAATACGGGTGGACCTGCTACTACTTAAAATCGAAAATAAAATTCTCTATGCTTCCGGATGTTGTTCAGCAACACCCCACCAACAACTCAGTTAAGTTTCAAATGAAAAACATTACTCAAAATAGAGAAAATGAATTTTTAATAATGTTTTTCCCTATTTTCAATTGTCTGATAGAATACGGGTGGACCTGCTACTACTTAAAATCAAAAATAAAATTCTCTATGCTTCAGGTTGTTGTTCAGCAACACCCCACCAACAACTCAGTTAAGTTTCAAATGAAAAACATTACTCAAATTAGAGAAAATAAATTTTTAATAATGTTTTTCCCTATTTTCAATTGTCTGATAGAATACGGGTGGACCTGCTACTACTTAAAATCGAAAATAAAAATTCTCTATGCTTCCGGATGTTGTACAGCAACACCCCACCAAGAAATCAGTTAAGTTTCAAATGAAAAACATTACTCAAATTAGAGAAAATAAATTTTTAATAATGTTTTTCTCTATTTTCAATTGTCTGACAGAATACGGGTGGACCTGCTACTACTTAAAATCGAAAATAAAATTCTCTATGCTTCCGGAAGTTGTACAGCAACACCCCATTAACAACTAAGTTAAGTTTCAAATGAAAAACATGACTCAAATTAGAGAAAATAAATTTTTAATATTGTTTTTCCCTACTTTCAATTGTCTGATAGAATACGGGTGGACCTGCTACTATTTAAAATCAAAAATAAAATTCTCTATGCTTCCGGATGTTGTACAGAAACACCCCACCAAGAAATCAGTTAAGTTTCAAATGAAAAACATTACTCAAATTAGAGAAAACAAATTTTTAATAATGTTTTTCCCTATTTTCAATTGTCTGATAGATTACGGGTGGACCTGCTACTACTTAAAATCTAAAATAAAATTCTCTATGCTTCCGGATGTTGTACAGCAACACCCCATTAACAACTTAGTTAAGTTTCAAATGAAAAACATGACTCAAATTAGAGAAAATAAATTTTTAATATTGTTTTTCCCTACTTTCAATTGTCTGATAGAATACGGGTGGACCTGCTGCTACTTAAAAGTTACTATAAAATTTTCTGTGTCACTCTTAGTCTTATTATTTTTTCGTTTTTATCATTTTTAAAAATCAGCGGACATGACCATAAATGTTGAATTGATATATAAATATTTTACAACATTATTTTCTAGCAAAGAGGGAAATAATAATGTAAATTCGTTAAAGCTTCAGTGGAGAATGTGCGAATGGGAAAGAATGGTGCTCGCTATGGGGAATGAGGGAACCACGGACTTTGGCAGACACAAAGTCTAATGCACTTAATATACAGTTAGTTAACTCAGAGTTTCAGTCCAAGAGGGTCACTTAACATAGAAACCCACATCAGTTCTGTGTATGAATTTTCCACACATATTCACTTTTGTTGTTTTTTTTTTTGAAATTTTTTTCGAAAAAATTGTGTTTTTTTTCAAAAACTGGTCGACTATGGAATAATGCGAAAATTATTTCGTGGACGTTTTTTTCGGTACAGATAGAAATTTAACAACGGCAACCGCACATGCCACAGAATAAAAAGTTTAAACTCAATTGTTCTCTCTGAGCGTCGACGTCGTCTGACTGCATCAGGACTGAACTACTAATCTGTTAATTTCTGCAGTTGTCAGTTGGTAGCTTGTGCAAATTCAGCTTATCAGCGAAAATTGCATTACATTCTAAGAAATTAAAACTGATAAACAAACTATTTATTTATCAAAACTGTTGGATAAACTAATATTGAAATTAACATAAAAAATTAGACGACAAACTTGAAACTGTGTAGTTTAAAATTAATTGACAATAGTGTTTTCTTGACAATATTAAATTGATACAAAATTTGATCAAAATGAATAAATGATGCAAAAAATTTGGATCAAATTATGAGCCACTTTTTGATACCAATTCGTTGCAATTTGACAACGAATTTTTTTTTAACTAAACAGTGAATGAAATTAAATATAATTTACAAATTTTGAACGTTGTTAAATAAACCAAATATACTTTTTATTAAACGTTGAAAACTTTAGGGAATTAAATTTTCTTCTTGATGAGATAATATAGTTAGGACTAAATATTTTTAATGTTTACTTTACCATTTGCTACATCTAAGAGTGCATCAAGAGCCACATCCAACCCCGTTTCGGACGCAAGTTCCTTTTGAACCGGTTTTCCCAATAAATCCTCAACATCTGAAAAGAAACCTTAAATTATTTTGAAAGAAATTAAAAATTTATTCTTTAGTTCTAAAATATGTTTTTCTATTCTTTTTATATAAAAATTTTGATCAGATTTTAAATGTATCATTCCCTTAGTATGCGCTATGAATAAATCATCCCTATTAAAATACATTATAGTTAACTTTTTAAATAATATGTCAAAATGTGATTTAAAAATTTAATGGCGAAAAAATCCTCTTATTTTCCGGCTAATCGATCGAAAGCAATTTGAGTGCTCGCTGTAAAACTGGTTTCATCGATTTGGCTGATAATTTGTCTACACAAATAACATTTTCCGTTATCAAGCGTATATCATCTCTCGATACAAAGTACTTTTGCTTCCACCATGTAAAATACGTGTATGCGATTTAGAAGCGTAGGTTATGGAAGGAATATTCATCGTTTTCGACTACATTTCAATCGCTCTTTGAAATCCCTCTGCTTTTTAAAGCTTATATGCCATTTTAGAGAGAGATTTATTATTATAATTCATATACTGTAAACTTTTCAGTACTGCAAATTTTTCAATGTTTGATATTTTGAAATGAACACAGAAAGGAAAGTTTTGCCATCGGCAACTGATAGCAACTCTAAAGCAATTCTTAATAGTTTAAGATTCTCCGCATTAATTAAATTTTCTTTTCTTTGAATTTCGCGCCGATATTTTTTTTTTAGATTTGTGATATTAAAAACTACTTTTTTCCTTTTTTTTTTTTTTTGAGAATTTGCACAACTTTAAATTCGCTAAAAGTTGAAATAAAAAAATTATTCTAAACAATTTTAATAAAATTCTTAGAAACGATTAAATTATTTTCAAAATTTAATTATTTTTAATATCTATCTATATTTTAATAAAATTTATTCACAAAAGAGTTCAATTATATAGAAGAATTAGAATAGAATTCTAAGCAAATATTCAAATATTTTCATAAACAATAAAATACTTTAGATAAATTCAATTATAATCTAAAATTTTAACTGGAATCCATTTTTAAATCAATTTTTATTAGAAAATTCTACTAGAATTCAATTATTTAAATGCAAAAAAAAACCATTTATTGAATAACTGCATTTTTTTTTTTTAATTGTTAAAATTGAATTCATTTAACGAATTTTAATAAAATTTTTGAAAATAATTACAATTTTCGAGAACTTTGATTAAAATTGTAATAAAATTAATTAAAATTTTGCAATGAGTTTTCTTATTTATGAAAATAATTGAATTTCTACAATAATATTTGTAACTTTTCCAAAATTAAATTTTTTTCCCTGTTTTTAACTAAAATTCTTCTATAAATGCATTATTTTTAATAATTTTTGCAAAATTTCTTTGAGAATTTTCAAATTCATTTGTTTAAAATTTACAATCTACAAAAAAAATAGACAATTAAATTTTCTCAAAAATAATTAATTCCACAGAATTGTTAGTAAAACATAAGAAAAATTCAGATTTTACAAGATTTTAATTTTAAACCTTTTCAAAATTCAATTATTTCTAGATTAATTAATTAATCAATTTTTATTAAAAAATTCTACTAGAATTCAATTATTTGAAATTTTAAATACAAAAAAACCATTAATTGAATAATTGCATGTTTCTTGAAATTGAATTAATTTCTATTATAATTGTAATAAAATTAATTGACATTTGGCAATGAGTTTTATTATTTATGAAAATAATTGAATTCCTAAAAAGAATTAATTAATTTACGAAAATAATTGAATCCCTGTAGAAATTTTATTATTTATGAAAATAATTGAATGATTGCGAAGAAATTGGTAAAATTTTTTTTTAAATAATTGATTTCCTATGAAATAGTTATTATTTTATAAAAGTAATTAAAGGTTTGCGTAGAATATTATTAAATATTTTTAAATAATTGTATTCTTTTGGAAAATTTTATTAAAATAGTAGATATTGAAAAGCATTGAATTGCAAAAAGAAAAATAGTTAAATTCTTGTGACAAATATTGTTATTTATATAAATATAATTGAATTTTGCAAAGAATTTTGTTAAAATGCCTCAAAATAATAGAATTTTCGGGAATAATTTTGTTATTTATCTTTAATAATTGAATTCTTTCGAAGAATTATTTATGTAAACAATTTAATTCTTGGAAACAATTTTTTTATTAAAATCTAAAAGAATAATTGAATTATTTCAAAAACTGTAATTAAAATTGTATTTAAAATAATAAATTTCTTCCCAACAATTTTATTAAAATATTTGAAAATAATTGAAATCCTGTGAAAAATTTTAATATTTTTGTAAATAATTGAATTCTTCCAAAGAATTTTGAAAGAACATTTTTTTTAAATAATTAATTTTCTCGAGGAAATGAAATTAATTTTTGTAAGAATAATTACATTTTTTGAGCATTTCCTGTAAAATTGTAGTAAAAATAATTGAAATCCTGCGATGAATTTTATTATTTATGAAAATAATTGAATAGTTGTAAAGAATTTTACTAAAATTTTCAAAAATAATTGAATTCCTGAGTATAGAGTTTTATTATTTATGAAAATAATAACTCGTATAATAATCTTAAATAAATAAATAAATAATTGAATTATTGTGAAAAATTTTATTAAAATGTTTAAAAAGAATTGAATTTCTGTGAAAAATTTTGTTATTTTTGAAAATAATTGAATTTTTCATAAGAATTTTATAAACATTGTTTTAAATAATTAATGTTTTCGAAATATAATTAATATTATGAAGATTTTATTTTAATTAATTAAATTCTTGTGGAAAAGTTTATTTGTGAAAATAATTGTATTTTTTGATTTATTGGTTTAAAATAGTATCAAAAGTAATTGAAATTCTTCGATGAGTTTTATTATAGGGGAATGTAGTCAAGGTTGGCCTACTGTCTAGGTAGGCCACTCGCGTTTTTTTGTCAAGTTCACTAGCGCCACCTACGCGCATTTTTGTCGAAGCTTGTCTTAGTGAAACCTAACTTTTTGTTCAATTACATTTTCGGAGAATCGAAAATTGTGTTTTCTGTGACGTCGGTACAAAAAAAGCTCAAAAAAAGTTTTGTGCATAATGTGAAAAACCATTAATAAAAGATAAAAAACAAATTGAATCGTCAAGGCAAGTATGCAGAAAATTTGTGGGACTCATGGTTGAAAGGAAAACAAAGTAAAAAATCGAATCCCGAAACGTATTTCTTTATGGTTACAACAATTCGGTAATGTTACTTACTGTCAAGGTCGGCCACTATGTGTTTAAAATGCGCAAAGTTGAGGACGAGCTACTTCATTTGCAAAAACTGCAATTCTGTATAACTCATAATATAATTGATCATCTTATTAATATTTTTATTTAATTTTATTAATATTTTAGTGCAAAACTTTTTTTTATTTATATTTATTTTTTTATATTGTTTATTGTTATTATTTTGTTATTTCATTAAGTTACAAACTGTAAACAATAAAGAATCAATTTTCCGTAACTCCAAACATGTTATTTTATTTTTTAACGATTAATGCCCTTTGAATTTTAAACATGGCCGACCTTGACTGTAATGGCCAACCTGGACTACAAATTTTTTTTTTTTTAAATCTTTATAACTTTTTCATTTTTAAACCTGTCAATTTACTTTGTACAGAAAAAATGTTCCTATTAAACAGGACTTTCCAACCATATACTTCAATTGTCCAAATTCATTTTTAAAAAAAAGTTATAAACAAAAGTCAAAAAGGTGGCCGACCTAGACTATGTTCCCCTACTTATGAAAATAATTGAATTCTTGCTTAGAATTTTATTAAACAATTTTTGTAAAAAAATTGAATTTTCATGGAAAATGTTATTATCAGTGAAAGTAATTGAATTATTGTGAAGTATTGTATAAAAATCTTTTTTAAATAATTGAATTCTTTTGAAAACTTTTATTAAAAAATAGCAGATTTTGAAAATCATTAAATTGAGGAAAATTTTTGAAAGTAATTGAAATTTTGACAAGAATTTTATTAAAATTGTTGAAAATAATTGAATTTTGAAAATATTTGAATTTCTGGAATTATTTGTAATTTCTCTTAAATTCTCCAAATTATATTGTACAATTTACGAATTTTTTCTCATTTTTCAATCAAATTACGGACTTTGCGGAACCTTTTTTTTAGAAAAAAATGGACTTTTACGGACTTCAAGCAAATTTACGGACTTTTACGTAATTTACGGACCTAGTTCGAACCCTGAAGATACAATTTGTAACTTTGTTTTTTCTAAATTAAGAAAATTCTATATATTATTTTCATAATTCTACATATAACAATTTTTATACGGGAATATAATTATAAAAAAAAAGGAATTTCTTACTAGCGCAGTTATTCAAACACTATTAACCCGATTTTAAATAAGACCTTTATTTTCCGAGATCAATTATCTATTCTGTTTTTAAAACTGTTACACCCAGTCGGCTTTAAAAAATTCTCTCAAGAAGATATTTAATGAGGAGAAAATTCGTTCTAGTGGAAGACGTAATGAGCTATTCTCTTCTTGAATTCACGGAGTCGCCAAATTTAAATACTTTTCTTTTATAGAGATGAGTGCTATGCTCTATACCTCAAACTCGTCAGCCAACTCTTTTGCAAAATCGAATTTATTCATCTTCTCTCTTCTGGCAAAGAATACGTAAACTATGAGAGTAATTAAACTTTTTTTTTAATATTTGCACTTTGGATGTCAAATTAAAACAAAAAGATGCATCGCAACAATTTTTATACACATTTTGTTTCAATTTTACAGTTTTTTTACGGATATCTGAAATTAAGATAAAAAAAACCTATAAAAATTATTTTGATACCTTTTTCGTCTCTAAAATTTTACATCTTTACGGTTTTTCCGAGAATATCAAATTGAGACAAAAAAAAATGAATCAAGGGTGTTGCGAAGTGTTGCAACGTTTTGATTCGTTTTTTTTGGTCTCAATTTGATATCCTTAGAAAAATTGTGACTTGGAAAAACTGTGTTGATAATTTGATATCCTTAGAAAAAGTGTGTGCTTCCACTAATAAAAAAAGAATTTCAAAAGAAACTTGTATTAATTTCATGTGTGTTATTGAATTTTATGAAGATCGTTATATGTACGTTATTTGCCTCTAAGGGAAATTTTAGAGATGTTTATGGATTGCGTTTATGTATCGAACATTAATGTGTTGAGAGATTGTATGAAGCGTCCTAAACGATGCATGAATTAACCCTTAAGACCTTAATGAAAGGTTAATGTAGGTTAGCTTTGTCCATTCGAAGGCGAGGCTTAGGCAATGATCAACTAATGCACACGGCACGTATGCTCTGCTGTAATGAATGCTATCGGCTTGTAACACCTATGGTGGTCACCCATCATCGACAGCTAATAATCTCTGCAATTTATACCACAATTGACAGTCCAATAAAATAATAATTCTTTCGATAATTACTGTATATGTGTCTACAATTAAAAATTACTTATTATCCAAACAGAAAATAAAATGTTATTTTAACTCTGAATTTGGTGCGTTAAAATGGGACGCATGATTATTCCCCAAATGTCATTTTTCCGAAATGTCATTTTACCGAACTGCACTTTTGCGAATAGTCATTTTTGCGAGAAGCCAATTTTGCGAAATGTCACTTTTGCGAATTGTCATTTTTGCGAAAAGCTATTTTTGCGAATTGTCATTTTTGCGAATTGAGATTTTTGCAAATCAACATTTTTACGAATTGTCAATTTTCCGAAAAGTCATTTTTGCGAATCGCCATTTTTACGAATTGTCAATTTTCCGAAAAGTCATTTTTGCGAAAAATACAATAGTGAATTTATAGACCTATAAGTTTTCTATTGTATTTTTCGCAAAAATGACTTTTCGGAAATTTGACAATTCGTAAAAATGTCGATTCGCAAAAATGACTTTTCGGAAAATTGACAATTCGTAAAAATGGCGATTCGTAAAAATGACAATTCGCAAAAATAACAATTCGTAAAAATAACTTTTCGCAAAAATGACTATTCGCAAAAATGACAATTCGTAAAAATGGCAATTCGTAAAAATGGCGATTCGCAAAAGTGACAATTCGCAAAAATGCCATTTCTCAAAAATGACAATTCGCAAAAATGACTTTTCGAAAAAATTACAATTCGTAAAAATGGCGATTCGCAAAAATAACTTTTCGGAAAATTGACAATTCGTAAAAATGGCGATTCGCAAAACGACAATTCGCAAAAATAGCTTTTCGAAAAAATGACAATTCGCAAAAGTGGCATTTCGCAAAATTGGCTTTTCGCAAAAATGAGTATTCGCAAAAGTGCAGTTCGGTAAAATGACATTTCGGAAAAATGACATTTGAAAAAAAATCTTAAATTCTATGAACGTTCAAATGAACGAAATTTATTTATTTCTTCTTCAAATTAAACTTTTACTACAAGAATTTTGCGGCACTATCAAAAAAATTAATTATATAAAGGTTCTATAAATGTAAATTTTCAGTTCTTAATTTTAATTAAAATCGGTAATTTCTAAAAAAAAATTGTGTATAAAAAATATTTCGTTTATTTGAACGTTCAAAAATTGTGGATTATATTGAAAAATTAAATTTGACGACTTGAATAATTTTTGTTTATACTAAATAATGAAATAGTTCTTTATTTCTGCAATTAAAATATTTTCAAAGATTACTGTGCGTACAATCTTTTTGAAATTTTACCATTTCAAAAAAATTACAACTGTTATTCTTCAAAAATTCAACAATTTTTTTTTGTTGGAATTTTTAATTATACTTACTAAAAAATTTAGTCATTTTTTAAGAAAATAATTTTTTTTCAAATAAAAATTAAATTATTATAACAATTTATCAATAAATTAAAATTTTCAAAAATTAAATCCTTCGAAATTTATTTCTAAAAATTTATATATTATATAACTTCTTTAATATTCAATTATTATATCTAAAATTTTAATTACAATTTATTTTCAAATCAATTCTTATTACGCAATTCTTTGAAAATTCAATTATTCAAAATTTTAAATATAAAAATGAATAGATTATTTAATAATTAAATACTTCTTATCATTGAATTCTTTCGAAGAATTTTAATAAATTTTTTTTTCAAAATTGTATTTTTTAGGGAATTTATTTAAAATTGCATAGGTATAAAAAATAATTTAAATTCTGTAATAATTTTTTATTATTTTTTATAAAAAATGATAAAATTCTTCCGAAGAATTTTATAAAAAATTTTTGAGAAGAATTGATTTTGTTCAGAATGTTATAAAAATTGGAATTTTTGGTAAATAACTAAATTGCCGTTATAATTTAATCATATATGAAAATAATTAGATTTCTGCGAACGATTTTATTAAAATTATATTCAAAATAATTGAATTTATGTAAAGTATTTTATTATTTATGAAAATAATTGAATTCCCTGCGAAGATTTTTATTATTTATTTGTAATAATTGAATTCTTACAAATTTTTTGCACAAATTTAATTAAAACTTTTATTGAAAATAATTCAATTCTGAATGTAGAATTTTATTAAAATTTTTGAAAATAATTGAATTCTTTCATAAATTTTACTAAATTTGCAATGAGAATAATTGAAATCTTTTATAAATTTTACTAAAATTGCAATGAGAATAATTGAATTTCAGCGAAGAATTTTATTAATTTTTAGAATAATTGAATTCTTACAAATTTTTTCAACAAATTTAATTCAAATCTTATAAATAATAATTCAATTCTTAGTATAGAGTTTTATTAAAAATTTTCAACTAAAAATTAATTGAATTCCAGAGAAGAATTTTCTTAATTAGGAGAATAATTAAATTCCTATACAAATTTTGTTGATGAATTTAATTAAAATTTGATCAAAAATAATATATATATACACTTAACTTTGATTAAAATATTTTAAATAGAATTGAATTTTTTCAAGAAACTTTATTAAAATCTCATTGAAAAATTGAATTCTAGCGAAGAATTAAAAAAAAATCCTTATAAATAATTAATTTTTCTTGAAAAAGTTGAATGAAAATTGTATATTAAATAACTGAATTTCTGATGTCAAAATTTAATTCTTTATGAAAACAATTAAATTTCTGCAAAGAGTTTTTTTTTTAAATTATATTCAAAATAATTGGATATTAAAATCATTAAAGCGTGATTTTTTAGAAATAATTGAATTTTGAAAAGGTTTGAATTTAAAATTTTTGAAAAACTTTCAGTTAAATTCAATTATTTTCATAAATTATTAAAACTCATCGCAGAATTTCAATTATATTTTTTAATTTCTAATACAATTTTAATCGAATTTCTCGAAAAATGTAGTAATTATTTTAAAAAATTTTATTATAATTCGTCGAAAAAATTCAATTATTTAAAAAATTGTTGCTAAAAAATTCTTTATGGGAATCGAATTTTAAAAAACATTCAATTATTCTATAAATTATCTATGTTTGTATTTAAATAATTAAATTCTCGTAAAATTTTCTAATAAAAATTGATTGAAAAATGAAGGTCAGGTAAAATTTTAGATAATAATAAATTAATAATTGAATATATTAAAATCATACCTATCATGAATTTTTAGAAATATAATTGAATTTTGAAATTAATTTTTTTTTAAAAGTTTAATTGAATTTTTTTAATATTATTTTAAGTTTTTATTTTGTAATATATATATATATTTATATATTCAATTGAAGAATTTGCGAATTGAAAAACATTATTAAAAATAATCGATTTAAAGAATTTTAGTTCAAAATTCTTGAATGTTCTTTAGCTATTAATTTATTATAAATGTTTTAGTTATGAAAAATTTAATTTATAGTTTATAAAGAAATTTTTTTCGATTTTTGGAAGATGATGGAAAAATGGAAAAAAAATTGATTATCTTATTTTTTATTAAAAAAGTCTTATTAAAAAAGATAATCGTTTTTCTTTTTTAATTTTTCCACATCATCTTCTAAAAATGGAAAAAAATTTCTGTATAATATAATGAAAGGAAAAACTATTTCAAATTAATTTATAATTTTAAGTTAAATGTTGTCTTATTTGACTCGGAATGGTTATATAAATTTTTGTCAGTAATTTGTGTCCGTAATTTTTTATTTTTAGTGCGTAAAGTCCGTATTTTTAAATACTTTCACTGGTTCGAGCCCTGTATCTTAAAACTATCTTTAAAAGTATAAACTATTGTAATCCGTTTCTTCAAAAATAGGCTTAAAACTAAAATACGTTAATTTTAGGCTTAAGATCAAACTAAAATTAAGTCAAAAGTGGTTCTTCTGAAAAATTTAGTTTCTTTTGAGAAATATAAAACTGTATTTAAACTCTATACGGTTTTTTTTTAGTAAAAAGCAGTAAAAAGTGGATTTAAAGTCAGAGCTTTACTTTTAAATAATTGTAAGTGAAGTAAATAATACATAACTGTCTATGTCAACCAGAATCGCTTCACTGGCCACGTCCAAACTTTGGGTGAGGCATTTTCTCAACTGAATGGTAGTGCCGGCATGATAATCTCCTAGATCTTGAAGAGCCGTCTCGACAACTACTGGGATTTTCTCAATCCCAGCTCCAACGGCTTCATTGCCGACAATCATTGTTATTATGCACACTCTGAAAAACACATTCTAAGATAAGCATACTTACGTACGGCTAGAATTTACAAGAAATTAAATTCAAAAAGTATTTTGTTGTAATTAGCTTAAATAAATTTGATAGATACTATTTTTAAAAAATTGAATAGAAATTGAAAGTGAATATAATGGTAGCTAAGGAAACGATATTGAAATAATGGAATTGAGAGTGATAATAATTTGAAGATGAGGAGACCTTAGACTACTCAAGTTAGGGGGTTAGCATAACCAAAGTAACAGTGAGGTTAGGGGTAACTTGAAAGTTTCATACCCTATGATTAACACGAAGATAGTCAGAAGGAACGATAGGGCTCCAGGATGACGTGGTGGCTTATAATCTTGTTTGGTGGGACGGCATGCAAGCCAAAGTTCAGTACTGGGTGTAACGAACATCAACAAGCCGCAAATCCCTATCAAACTTATGAATGCGGCTTCCATATGTAATGACTGTCATTAAACATTAAAGCTAATTTATCGAGTTGAGCTTCATTGAATATCAAATGATACATTATCATTTCTTTTTTTTTTCATTGTTGTATTGCATTTCATTATGTGCATAGAATCAATTGCATCAACAATGTTTTTCCAAGGATGTCAAATTGAGACAAAAAACGAGACAAAATTATGTTGCTTCGCAACACTTTTGATTCTTTTTTGTCTCAATTTGTGAATATCCTTAGAAATATGCATAATATATTCTAGTTTCTAAAGTAGAAGATGCTCACCTGGGAGACTAACTTCGAGGCCGTTATTCGATGATCCACTGCGTCTTTCAGGATGTCTGGCTTGGCATATAATTTATACATGATCATTGTAATTTTGGAACAAATCGGATATTGAACACGGGCTTCGCACTCATCTACTAAAACCTATTATTTACTACTTTTTACTTTTTTACTTTTTATTTTTACTTTTATTTTTACTTTATGCTATTATTTGGATACTTTTCTTAGATTTCAGCCACTAAAAGCTACTATTTCTGTGATTATTTTAGAATTTACTTTAAAATCGCTAATACTAGAAATCAAAAAACTATTCTCAAAAATTATAATCAAATTCTTTAAAACGATTAAATTATTTTCAAAAAATATTCGAAAGTCTATTTTCCATATCTAGTACATATTTTCATAAAATTTCGCAAAAGAATTCAATTATTTAAAAAACGAATTGATAAAATTCATCCAAAATTCAATTATTGTCATAAATAATAAATTTACCACAGGAATACAATTAATTTAGAATAGAATTTATAAAAAAATTTCGAAAAAATCAATTATTTAACAAAATTGTTATACAATTATTCACTAATTCAATTACTTTCACTAATAATATTTTCCATGGAAGTTCAATTTTTAAAAAAAAATTTTTTAGTAAAATTCTAAGAGAGAATTCAATTATTTTTATGAATAATAAAACTCATCGAAGAATTTCAATTATTTTTAATACTATTTTAAATCAATTAATAGAAAAATTCAATTATTTTCATAAATAAAGTTTTCCACAAGAATTGAATTATTTAAAATAAAATTTTCATAGTATTTATTATATTTCGAAAAAAGTAATTATTTAAAACAATGTTTATAAAATTCTTATGAAGAATTCAATTATTTTCAAAAATAACAAAATTTTTCACAGAAATTCAATTCTTTTTAAACATTTTAATGAAATTTTTCGCAATAATTCAATTATTTTCATAAATAATAAAATTCTGATTATTTTTGAAAATTTTGATAAAATTCTTAGCAACTATTCAACTATTTTCGTTCAAATAATAAAAATTCTTCAGCAGATTTCAATTATTTTTAATAAAATTTTACAAGAATTGCTGAAAAAATGTTATAATTCTTAAAAATTTAATTTTCAATTCCACGAAAAAATCAATTATTCAAAAAAAGTTTTTTTTAAATTCTTTGGAAGAATTCAAGTATTTAGAAAAATATTAAAATTTTTTACAGAAATTCAATTATTTTTTATTCTCAAATATTTTAATAAAATTGTTCGAAAGAAATTAATTAATTTAAATACAATTTTAATTAAATTTTTTTGAAATAATTCAATTATTCTTTTAGATTTAAAATTCTTCCCGAGAATTCAATTATTTACATAAATAATTCCTCGAAAAAATTGAATTATATCGATAAATAATCATTTTAATGAAATTAATTGCAAAATTCAATTATTTTTGAAAATTAAAAAAAAATTCTTAGCAACTATTTAATTATTTTCATAAATAATAAAATTCACCGCAGGATTTAAATTATTTTTAATACAATTTTACAGGAATTGCTCAAAAATGTAATTATTCTTAAAAATTTAATTTCAATTCCTCGACAAAAATAATTATTTAAAGAAACATTTTTTTAAAATTCTTTGGAAGAATTCAATTATTTACAAAAATTTTAGAATTTTTCATAGGAATTCAATTATTTTCAAATATTTAAATAAAATTGTTTAAAAGAAATCAATTATTTTAAATACAATTTTAATAAAATTTGTTTAAAAATAATTCGATTATTTTTTTAGATTTTAATAAAATTCTTCTGAAGAATTTAATTATTTACATAAATAATTCATCGAAAGAATTCAATTATATTGATAAATAACTAAATTATTCCCAAAAATCTAATTATTTTGAGGCATTTTAATAAAATTTTTTGCAAAATTCAATTATTTTCATAAATAACAATATTCATCGCAAGAATTGAATTATTTTTAAAAGTAATAAATTTCTTTTTGGAAATTCAATTATTTAAAAAAATTCTAATAAAATCGTTCTCAAGAATTCAATTATTTTCATAAATAATAACATGCTTTTTAGGAATACAATTATTTTTAAAAAAAGTTTAATAAAATACTACACAGACATTCAATTATTGTCAAAAATTTTAATAGAATTCTTTGTAAAATTGAATTATTTTTAAAAACTTTTCGCAATTTTACGACTTTTAATATCTAATATTTTTATAGAATTTCCAAACAGAATTCAATTATTTAAAATTTTGTTGTAAAAATCTTCGTAAGAATTCAATTTTTTTCATGAATAATAAAAATTTCTCAGGAATTCAATTATTTAAATTAGAATTTGCATAAAATTAGTCGAAAGAAATCAATTATTTAAAATGTTTTTGATAAAATTCTTCGCAAGAATTAAGTTGTTTTTATAAATATTTAAATTCCTTCATGAATTATAAAATTAGTTGCAGGTATACAATGTATTAGCAGGATAAGAAAGAAGTAAATATTTTTGATGAAAATTAGGAAAAAGTCAGACAAATAAAGTATAGAATGGAATTTTTGTCAGTTTTGTGAAGTGTCTAAAACGAGATTTTTTGGTCGTCAAATTTAATTTTTCGATAGCTACTTGTTTAGTTTAAGAGCTACTTTTTGCTACTTTTTTAAAAATTAATTATCGATTGCGAAGTCTGTGATAACGTATAATAGATTATGAACATTCATTACCAATTGGCAAATCGTATGGTTGCACGAACGAAAGAAAAACTCGGAGAAAGTCAAAAATAAAGAATCCCTTGTCCAAGTGCAACATTGTCATTTTGTACCGATCATCGAGGGGGAGTTTGGGAAAAGTTAATTTAACTCGATTCTCCTCCCAGTCCTTTGGAGCGGCGATTTCCGTTTTCAAGTGAGAAATATTTGATGTCTTTTTGACGTCATCGTTCAACGTTTCCTGGTCAGCTTCACTCCCGTTCAAAGGGTAATATATCACAGAATCTTCAGTAGTTCCATTCAACGATGTGGTCGAGGTGAAATCGACCTCGAGCAGATCCTGCGATGCGCACGTTTTTAACATTGACACGATCAAAAGAATCGTTACAATTCTCGAACTAAGCAAATAGTTCATTTTAAACTTTAGGAATTTTTCAATATTTCCCAAAAAAAAAAAAAAACAGAAATTTATGTGATGAGAATACAAAAGAAATCTACATAACAAACTGGCAACAACTAAATAGAAAGAGTGAAGAGAAAAAAGAAGAAGTGGTAGTCTTGTCGCTGGACTGAATGGGGAATTTTAAAATGCATCTGTCGAGATGAATTCAATCTTTAATTGTAACTGCTCTGGACCAAACGAATGTAAATTGTCGAAGCCTTCGACCAGAGCCATTTGGTTGATTTTGATTGCGTTTTTTCTTCTTTCCGGTAATTTCACCGATAGTAATCGTAACTGACAATGAACACTTTTATAGAGCAACGGTCACAGGCAGACTGTCATTTCGATGGTTCGGTAAAGGCTTCCAGAAACCCCACAAACTCAAGTGTTGTCGAACCCCAGGACGGAGGTGAAATTAACTGGGTTACTCAATATATACATTCGAAGTGAACTCAATTGTTTAACAACTATTCGCAATGCATTTAGGTTAAATGGGTTCATTTTCGAACGTAATTATGTAATAAGTAATTGAAATGAATTTATAAATAACTAAATAATAATAAATTACATCAGTGATATTTTTTTTCAATTACTGTCGACACTTGCAAGTCTTGAACTCGCGCGTCTCTTGATTTTACCCCTTTTCACCTCGTGCAACTATTTAAAGAATATTTTAATTTATTAATTATTATTTTCTGTCCATTTTTTACTACAAGTGCTTATATATTTATTTAGAACCATTTTTGACTGAATTTTAGACTTGGGTTTATTATTTGAAGTGAAAAAATTGACTTAATCTGGTTTTAAGGTTAAAAATGAAATTAAAATGTCTCCACCTGCGAACGCCAAGGTCACCGGTAGATGGCAGTTCGGTTAATGAAATCAGATTCCTCGCCACCTGGTGGCGACCTTGGCGTTCTCAGGTGGACAAATAAAATACCATTTTAACCCTCAAAAACTTTTTTTTATAATTAATACAAAATTAATCATTTAAAATAAATAAATTCAATTAAATTTAAATAATAAATTCAAAATTATTTTTTAATTAATATCTCATATTATTATACAATCAGGGTTTCGAACTAGGTCCGTAAATTAGTATAAAGTCCGTAAAGTCAGTTTTTTTTTTAAAAAAAAGGTCCGTAAAGTCCGTAGTTTCATTGAAAAAACCAGAAAAGTTCGTAAATTTAACGATATAATTTGGAGAATTTTTGAGAATTTACAAATAATTGCAAGAATTAAATTATTTTTCATAAATAATAAAATTCTTCTCAGGAATTCAATTATTTTTCATAAATATTAAAATTCTTCATAAAAATTCAATTATTCTTCATAAATAATAAAATTCTTCTCAGAAATTCAATTATTTTTCATAAATAATAAAATTCTTCTCAGGAATTCAATTATTTTTCATAAATAATAAAATTTTTCTCAGAAATTCAATTATTCTTCATAAATATTAAAATTATTCATAGGAATTCAATTATTTTCATAAATAATAAAATTCTTCTCAGGAATTAATTATTTTTCATAAATAATAAAATTTTTCTCAGAAATTCAATTCTTTTCCATAAATAAAATTCTTCAAAGGAATTAAATTATTTTTCATAAATAATAAAATTCTTCTCAGAAATTCAATTATTTTCAATACAATTAATTACAAATTCGATTCTATTCAATAAATTAAATAAAAATTTCAAAAGAATTCAATTATTTTCTAAAGATTTTAATAAAATTCAAAAATTCCATGTTTATTTTCAATTATTAAGAAAGACGATTATTATTGTAAAAACTTGAAACAAATTGTTTATATAAAATTCAATTACTTTAAAAACTTTCAATTAAAATTATTAAAGAAATTCCATTTTTTTAAAGAAACTAAAAAAAATTCTTGAAAAGAATGAATTATAAAAAATTTTAATGAAATTCTTCCCAAATTCAATTATTTTCATAAATAATAAAATTCTTCTCAAAAATTCAATTTATTATCAAATTTTTTGATAAAATTCTTTGCAAGAATTCAATGATTTGCAAAGTTTTTATAAATTTTTTCGCAATAATTCAATTTTTTTTATAAATAATATAAAATTTTTATAAAGATTCAATTATTTAAATAATAAAATTCTTTTTATGAATTCAATTATTTTTATAAATAATAGAATTTTCGCAGGAATTTAATTATTTGCAAACACAATTTTCATAAAATTTTTCGAAAAAAAATCAATTATTTAAAATGATTGTTATAAAATTCTTCGCTAGAATTCAATTATTTAAAAAAAAGTTAATATAGTTCTTTGTAAGAATTCAATTATTTTTGAAAATTTTAATAAAATTCGTTGCAAGAATTCAATTATTTTAAAAAATTTTCATAAAATTCTTCGAATCAATTCAATTATTTTAAAAAATAATCAATTCAATGATTTTCAATATCTACTATTTTAATAAAATTTTCCAAAAGAATTCAATTATTTAAAAAAATTTTAATGAAATTCTGCGCAAACATTGAATTATATTCATATAAAATAATTTAAATTTTACAAGAAATTCAATTATTTACGAATTTTTTTATAAATTTCTTCCCAATAATTTCATTATTTTCATAAATAAAAAAACTCTTCACAGAATTTCAATTATTTTAAATTCAATTTTAATAGAATTTCTCGAAAAATGTTATTATATTATTCTTAAAAATTTTATTACAATTTGTCAAAAGAATTGAGTTATTTTTAAATTTTCTAATAAAAATTTGTTTTAAAAATGAATTTCAGTTAAAATTTTATAGATAATAATTGAATATTAAAAGCATTATAGCATGAATTTTTAGAAATAATTGTATTCTGAAAAGGTTTCAAATTAAAATCTATGAAAATTAAAATTGTAACTAACAATTCTGTGAAATTAATTTTTTTCAAAAGGGTTTAATTAAATTTTTTTTAAGTTGTTATTTTCTAACATATATTGAATATATTGAATTGAAGAATTTTCGAATAATTGAACTTTCGTAAAATTGAATTTTAATAAACAAATGGATTTGAAAATTGTCAAAGAACTTTTTTGAAAATTATTAAAAATAATTGTTTAAAGAAGAATTTTAGTTAAATTTATGAAAAATTTAATTTCTAGTTTCGAGCCTTGTACAATAAAATTTCAAATTTGAAAAAGAAATGAATAACTGTTATTAAATAAAAAATCTTTTTTCGCTTTATAGACGCATTTCTATCAAAGTTCAATTTTTATTTTTTACTATTTCTCGAATATAGACATTTATTTATATAGAAATATTTGTATAAATAAATAGAGAAATTGCACCAGCTCTCGCATTCTCGTCGCGTAGAATTTATTAACTACTGTAAATGCAAACGATGTTGTATTCTCAATATCAGTATTCTCAATACTGATATGATGATGGAAATTATGGGGGCAATTGATCGAAACAGTTTATCGCTTTGTTACGCTTATACAATACCTATTTTCCCCTGCAAAGGCGCAATATTACCATTTTCAAGATGAGTGGATGCACTAATTACTGTCGCGACATCATTTATCGATTATTTTAATTTATTTCTCAGAAAATTTCATAGTCTCTTTGACAAATATTTATATCGGTAAATTTTTATTAGTATCAAATAAATTTTATTAGTTTCAAATAAATATTTATTAATTTTATTAGTTGCATGTAAATTTTATTTTTTACAAATAATATTTTATTAGTTGCAAATAAATTTTAGTTTCTTCCAAATAAATATTTTTTCTCAAGTAAATATTGTTTCAAACAAATTTGATTTCGAATCAAATAAATTTAATTTACTCCAAATAAAAAATCGTATGTTTGCTAAATAATATTTTTATATTTAAAAAACAAATAAACAATTTTCTACGCTCTCTAAAAAAAAAAATACTTTTTAATTTCACTCCATTTGGTTTCAAATAAAATTTTTCTCTTCGCGTTTATAATATAAATATTTTAATAAAAATTCTAGGTATATAAAAATTGTTTTAATAAATAAAAAAGAAAATATCTTTTATAAATAATTGATATTGCAAAATAAGTGTTATTGTGTGAAAAAAAATTTTTGGCTTTGAATTTATTACGAACTTTTTTTACGATGTAGTGTGGGAAGAGAGAGGACGTGGTGGAAGTTAGAGTCAGTCCGTCGACAGCCTCCGACCCGATCACGACGCCTCTCGACCCTTAGCGATCTTGGCGTCGCGACGGCGTGTTATTTTTAAGTGAGAAACTTTCAAATTATGAACGATAAATGATAATAGAAAATATTTTAACTCACGTAAATTATTTCAAGTGCTTCATTCTAAATATTAGATAATGTTCATAGCAACAACAACAACAAAAATAATAATGAAAAAATAATTTAATAATAAGATTAATAACAAAAACAACAATTATAATAAAAACAGCAATAATAATAATAACAACAACAACAACAATAATAATAATAATAATAATAATAATAATAATAATAATAATAATAATAATAATAATAATAATAAAATAATAATAATAATAATAATAATAATACCTAATAATAATTATAATAGCAACTATAATAATAGAAACGAAATTCTAATAAAATTAATAATAGAAACAAAATTGAAATAAAATTAATAATGGAAAAATAATTATAATAAAAATAATAAGAACAGAAATAAATTATACTAAAAATAATAATAGAAAAAATCTATAATAACAAAAACAATAAAGATATCTCTAATGATAAGAATTATTGGTCCCGTTTATTAATAAATAAATTAACAAATATAAAATTCAATAATTAATATAAAAAACAAAAAGTTGGAATGTTTTAATAAATATATATGTGAATGGTAAAAAAACAGAAATAATTTTTTTTTAAATTGAAAAATAAGGAAAATTAAAAGACGATATAAAAATTTATCGATAATTTATCAATTATTGATTTATTTTATTTTTTGAGATAATTTTATGCATTGGATTCTTTAATCGCAAAGTTTCAGTGACATTATTTGTTATAGAAATGGTGAGAATATTGAGACGTCAGGAGGCAAATAATGTTGGAATAAAAATAAAAAACGTGTAGTTTTATGTGTCACTGAAATGCAGTTTACGTACGAGATATAAAACGTATAATAGCCTCTTCTTCGCCAAAATATAATTTTTAAAGACTTTCGGGACAAACTTTATTAGTTTATTTTTCGCTTATTTGGAATTTTTTCAATATTCATTTGTTTCTTCATCAATATATTTATTTAACAAATATTATTTTTAATAGTAATTATAATAATAATAATAATAATAATTAAATAATATTTTTTTTTCGAGTTCCAAAATTTGATTTTTTTTGTCTTTAAAATATTTTGAAGAAAATTGAAAACGAATTTTTTTTTTATAAATTTTTGCAAGATACTATATTAATAATAATAATAAAACAAAACCTATTGTTTCAAGTTTCCAAACTTGGATTTTTTTTATTTTTAAAAACTTTGGAAAGAAAAGAAATTTTTTGTTAACTTTTGCAAGAATTGTACTGTTGCTCAAATGTTGCATTTTTTTAAATAATAAATATAATTTTAATAAAATATAATAATAGTAATAAAAATATATTAAATATAAAAAAGGAATAATATTCAGCATATTAAATAAGAGAGCAAAAAAAAATAACAAATATTTATCTACAGTTTCATAAATGAAAAATAGTTGAATAAATTGAAATAAATTTAATATCGTGAAGGTGATATTTTCCAATGAACAGACTCAATAATTTTTAATTAATAATAACAAAAAAATACATATAAATACAATATAATAGAATATATATACACATTGTGTGCGCGCTGTAACGGTGTTTAAAGTGGCGAGGAAGCTTCGCAAGGTTTGTTAATTTGATTAAATGATTTTAATTACTTTTGTAAAACGGATATACACTGAAATTTTCGCTTAAAAAAGTACGCAATGAAAATACTGTAATTAAAATTAAAAGTAAAACAAAAAAAAAGAAGAGAGAGAGAGAGAAGATTAAAAAAGAAGTAATCAAAATAAATTTAAGTTTTGAATTTCCAATGTAGCTTCTGTAATTAATTGCAGTATCACTGAAAACTCTTTCGTTCTTAATTATGTCAAGCACTCGTTTCATTTCTCTTATAGATATCTACTTTTAGTAAAGAAATTTTCTCCCCCAAGTAATAGAGAGAAGGAGAGAGAGAGAGAGAGTAAAATCATTTTTCGTCCTTCAATTATAATAGTGAAAATTTCGGAAAAAAGAAATTTTTCTTTTCTAATTGTAGAGGCAGGGGAAAATTTTATTTGAATCGAATATGTAATTTATTTGAGTTGAATAAAAGTCTATTTGTCACAGAGGCTAAAAAATTATTTGTTTAATTTTAAGAAAATAATAACTTTGAAATAAATAATTCGACACAAATGAAGTTTACTTGAAATATATTTATTTATTTCTTATTTATTTTACTTATTTATTTATTTTATTTATTTATTTCATTAATTTATTATTTATTTTCTGGGTGAATAATTGATTCAGAGCCTACAAATTATTTATTTGTTTCTACTAAATTTTATTTTGTTCAAATAAAGTTTATTTACTTCAAGTAAATTTTATTTGGTTCAAATAAATTTTATTCGGGTCAAATAAACTTTATTTTTGTCAAGTTAATTTTATTTGGTTCAAATAAGTTTTATTTGGTTCAAATAAATTTCATTTGTCTCAAATCAATTTCATTTGTTTCAAATCAATTTTTTGTTTATTCAAATTAAGTTTATTTGTTTCGAAGAAAAATTTTATTTATTTCAAATTCGAATAAACTTTATTCGGTTCAAATAAACTTCATTTTTTTGAAATTTTATTTAGTTCAAATAAATTTTATTTGGTTTAAATCAATTTTATTTGTTTCAAACACCTAAATTTTAAATCTTTCAAATAAATTTTATTCGGTTCAAATAAATTTTATTTTTTGTCAAGTAAATTTTATTTGGTGCAAAACAAATTTTATTTATTTCAAATAACTAAACTTTTTTTATTTTAAAGAAATTTTATTTGCTTCCATTAAACTTTTCTCATTTCAAGTAAATTTTAATTCGTTCAAATCAATTTTATTTGTTTCAAACACCTAAATTTTATTTCTTTCAAATAGATTTTATTCTCTTCAAATAAACTTTATTTTTGTCAAGTAAATTTTATTTGGTTCAAGTAAACTTAATTTATGTTAAATAAACTTTATTTGGTTTCAATAAATTTTATTTGATTCAAACAAATTTTTTTCAACTCAGATTAATTTTATTCGTTTCAATTGCCTAAATTTTTTTTTGGTTCGAATAAATAATAATTGAGTAGGTTCTATGAAAAATGTACTTTTATTTGATTAAAATAAATATTTGAAAGAAAAATTTTGAGTAAAAATAATTTTACTACAAAAATTATTTTTAAAATATATACAAAATTATAAAATGAATTTAATTGATTCAAATAACCGATTTCTTGTCTGTTGTCAAATAAATATTTATTTCAATTAAGTAATTTTTATTTAAAATTTTAAATCGAATAAATATTTGCTTGAATCAACTAATTTTTATTTACATCAAATAAATTGCATTTGAACCAATAATTTCAGTATTTAAAGCAAATCTAATTTATTTGATTTAATAAAAATTAGTTGACACAAATAAATATTTATTAAATGCAAATAAACACTAATTTGAATGGTCTAAAAGTTTTGAACGTTTAAATGAACGAAATTTATTTATTTCTTCTTCGAATTAAAATTTCTTTCTAATAATATTGTGTCACTTCATCAAAATATTAATAAATATTAATAAATATTAATTTAAATATAAATTTTGAAAATATTTAATTTATACTTTAAATTTTTATTGTAATCAGTAATTTTTGCAACTATTTATAATGAAAAAATATTTCGTATTCATTTGAACGTTCAGAACTTTAGGAACATTTTATTTGATACAAATAAATATTTATTTAATGCAAATAAATATTTATTTGAGACAAATAAATATTTATTTGAGACAAGTAAACATTTATTTCAGACAAGTAAACATTTATTTGAGACAAGTAAACATTTATTTGAGACAAATAAACATTTATTTGATAATAGATAAGTAATCATTTTTGTTATTCAAGTAAATATTAATTTAATAAGAGTCAAGTAATCTTTTATTTGAATCAAATAAATATTTACTTGATAAGAGTCGAGTATTTGTTTATTTGAATCAAATAAATATTTATTTGATAAGAGCCAATTAATCGTTTATTGGAATCAAATAATTGTTGAGTAATTGTTTATTTGAATCAAATAAATATTTATTTGATAAGAGTCAATTAATCGTTTATTCAAATCAAATAAATTTTGTTCCCATAGTGTAAAATTTTATTTTCAAAAATTACAAACGATTGTTTTCGTGAAAGAATTTTGAAAAGAAAATTCTATAAATAGAGATGATGCAGGTGATGAAAAAATTGTCACGTAGCATTCTCTGAAGAGGGTGATAGGCAAAATCAAGGTCAATCTAGATGAGTTTATCATTGATCCTCCAGTGACTTCTTCTTCTTTTTTCTTTTTTTTTCTTTTTTCGAGAGTTTTCTCTCTCTCTCTCTCTTTCGTTGTGTGCATGAGACCCAAGTTTAAAGCGATCGTCCATGCGGATATTTCGTTGACCTTAGTCGATAATTTATGAGGCGCAACGTATGCGCAAAAAGCGACCCATTTTTGTTCCAATCCTTAATTTTGCCTTTTGCTCATCGTGCTCGAATAAAAGCATTCTCTCGAGCGAGAGAAAAATCATTCTATATGTTCCGAACAGTTTTTACCAACACTTGGACCAATAAGATGAGAAAAATCTGTAAATCTGAGGATGAAGTGAAAAAAGATTTATTTCACTGTATATATATAATGTGAGTGGATTTTTTTTTGAGAATATTTATGGATGATTCTCTCTCACAAAAAAAAAACGAGTAGTTCACGTATGTCCCTGGCTCTCTAAATCTGAATTAGTTAAAAATTAAATTCGGTTTTTTTTAAAAACGAGGAAAAAACCATATGCATATTTTATACAAAAAAAAAAAAAATTTTGTAATGTATAAAAAAATACCTTTTAAAGTTTAACCGACACGAATTTAGCTTAAATTTATTATTTATATAATAAAAATTCAAATTCTTATGATAAAGTAAATTGAATGCACTTTTCATATACGCGAAGTACAAATTGCCTAAATTGTATACACATATATGGCATATGTATACATTTTTCGAAAAAGGAACTGGCTTTCATGGATAATCTAAATAGTAATCTCCATAAACTTTTCCTTAAATAAGAAGCCCGGTTGCGTTAAACCGCAAAGTGTCGCGCTTGGAAAGCTTAAAAGTTTATATACAGCTTTCGCAGTCATTTATACAATGCCAAGAATATAATAGCAGGCAAAAATGTATACATATGCAAGACAAAGTTCTTTGAAATTAAAAATAAAATATATTGGTACTTGAAAACTTTTCTCTTCAAAGTTAAAAAAAAACAATTCAGAGGTATAAAGAAGAAACTCGTTAATAAAACTCAAGTGATTCAATTTTCAAGTTGAAAAATATTTCGAAAGTTTAAATTTAATAAAATTTAAATTAAATATGGTTTTTTTAAAGCTTTTAAAATTCAATGTTTGCAGGCTTTACACACTCTGCTATTAAAATCAACTATTTAATACTTTTTTCCAATTTGCTACTATTTGGATACTTTTTTAGATTTGTGACACTAAAAGCTACTGTTTTTTTTTTGGGAGAATTTTTACAACTTTAAAATCGCTAAAAGTTGAAATTAGAAACATATTCTCAAAAATTTTAATAAAATTCTTAGAAACGATTCAATTATTTTCAAAAATATTACAAAATTAAATTATTTTTAAAATTTTAATAGCTAATATTTTAATAAAATTTTCCAAAATTTCTTTTCCATTTTCCAAATTATTTAGAAGAATTGTAATAAAATTCTTAGTAAGTATTCAATTTTTTTTATAAATAATAACATACTTTAGATAAATTCAATTATTTTGAATTTTGAATATAATTTTAAAAAAAACTTTGCGCAGAAATCTAATTATTTTCATAAATAATAAAATTTTGACATCAGGAATTTAGTTATTTAAAATAAAATTTTCATTAAACTTTTACGAGAAAAAGAATTATTTATAAGAATATTTTTAAATTTCTTCACGTGAATTGAATTTATTTTAAGGTAAATGTAATAAAATTTCTTGAAAGAATTGTTATTTTTAAAAATCTTTTTAAAATTCTATATAAGAATTCAATTATTTTCAATGCAATTTTAATAAAATTCCTTGAAAGAATTCAGTTATTTTTGAAAAACTTATTAAAATTTTATACAAGAATTGAATTATTTTCAATAAAATTTTAATTAAATTCGTCAAAAAAATTTGTAAGAATTCAATTATTATTCTCATAATTAATAAAATTCTACTCGGGAATTAAATTATTTTCATAAATATGATATAATTTCCACGGAAATTTAGTTATTCGAAAAATACAATTTTCATAAAATTTTCTAAACAAAATCAATTATTTTAACAAATTTTTATAAAAGTTTCCGAACAAAATCAATTATTTTAAAAAATGTTTATAATATTCTTGGCAAGAATTTTTATTATTTTTATAAAAAATAATAAAAAATTATTGCAGAATTAAAATGATTTTTAGTAACAATTTTAAATAAATTCCCTGAAAAACACAATTTTTTAAAAATTTTATTAAAATGCTTAGAAAAGATTATATTATTTTAAGAAATTTTGATAAAATTCCTTAGTTATTTAAAAAATACAATTTTCATAAAATTTCCTAAACAAAATCAATTATTTAAAAAATTTTTATAAAAGTTTCCGAACAAAATTAATTATTTTAAAAAATTTTTATAAAATTCTTAGCAAGAATTTTTATAAAAAATAATAAAAATAATTGCAGAATTAAAATTATTTTTAGTAACAATTTTAAATAAATTCCCTGAAGAATACAATTTTTTAAAAAATTTTATTAAAATTCTTTGAAAAAAATTAATTGTTTTAAGAAATTTTGATAAAATTCTTTAGAAGAATTCAATTATAAGAAATATTTAATTATTATCAAATAATTTATTTCTTTTTCTTTTTAAATAGTTGAAATATTGAATATTAAAACCGATATAGTATAATATTTTTAAAATAATTAAATTTCCAAACATTTAATTTTTGAAAATTTTTATTTATCGTAAAATTGTAATAATAATAAAATTTTCATTTTTAAAAAATTCTTAATTTTTTTATTTTTTTTGAAAAATGATTAAAGTTTTGAATAAGTTTAGTTAAAAATTACAACAAAAAAATTATTGAATTTTTGAAGAATTACAGTTGTTATTTTTAGAAATTGTGAAATTTCAAAAAGATTTTTACACAGTAATCATTTTAAATATTTTAATTCCTGTGGATAAATAAATAAGTATTTCAATATTTATTTAACAAAAAATTATTCAAGGTTTGATTGTAATATTTAATTTGGAAATTATGAAAAAAATTAGTTTTTTTTGGGAAAATTGTAATTCAAATGTTTTGAAAGTAGTTGACTGTTCGTAAATAATTTAAAAAGATTAAATTATATTTTCAATTAGGTTGGAAATTTTGTCAAATTTAACTAAAAATGTGTATATTTTCAAGGATTTTTTTTCTACTTTTAAAAATTATTTTTAAATATAACCGTTTTTTCGAAGAATTTGAATTCAAATTTAGAAAAATATTGAAGTTTGTAAAAATTTAGAATTGACGTTATTAGGAGGTATAAGAAGAAACGTAAATATTTTTGTTTTAATTTAGAAAAAAATCGGGGAAATATAATGCAGAATCAAATTTTTGTGATTTTTTTCTAAATCGTTTAAAACAAGTTTTTTTAGTCGTCAAGTTTAATTTTTCAATAGACACATTTTTTTTACTAATTTTTTCCATCTTAAAGCTATTTTTTAATACTTTTTCGAAAATTTATTGTCGAGTGCGAAACCTGTGTTTGAATTTATAGAATTTTTTCGAGATTCCCCTCTTGCGTCACAATTCATCTAAGTTTTTTTCAGTTTTCTTATTTTCTTTTTTTTTTTTTGTAAATATAAGATTCAGGGGATAATAAAGCTTGAGAAAGGGTAGCATTGTAAAAGTCGGTTCACAGGTGCGCTGTCCTCTTGGATTCATGTCTCGTGTTCTTGTGGTTCCGGCGTTTTACGATCATTTTGCAAGTAAACACATAGAGTTCATTGAATAATACACATCCTTGGAGTACGAGCATCAACTTAAAGTTTCTATTTTTTTTTTAAAAAGGTATTTAAGAAATGGTATTTAAAAATTTTTTTTTATTTAAATATTTAGGAAACATCAACTGACTATGACTGTTTCTAATATTCAATATTGATTTTCAGTAGGTCAATTTCTACTTTTTGTAAACATTGGAAAAATTTTGATTTTTGAAACAAAAATCTTTTTATATTATTTTCTTAGAATTTTTAAACTTGGGGATTTTTTGCACAAGATAAAAAAATATAAAATAATTTTTACTACTTTTGCAAAGTAAAACTCGAAGTGTTCAGAACTGTTGTCAATTTGGACTATTTCGAGAATAAATTCTATTTAGTTCAAAGTATTTTTTACTAATTACGTTCTTATTTTTATATTAAAATTTACTTCGGATGTTATAAAGTTTACTCTGAAAAAGTAGAATTAAAAAGTAAAATTAAAAAGTAAAATTTGCCATATTAAAAATTCGTTAGATTTTTAATATAGCAAATTTTACTTTTTAATTAATTTAATTAATTTTTAATTTTACTTTTTACTCTAGAAAAGTAGAATTAAAAAGTTAAATTTTACTTTTTCCATTCAGTTAATTTTTTTTTTTAATTATTTAAATTTCGTTCGTATAGAAAATAATATTTTTTGATAAAACATATATTTATTAATTAAAAGTAGTAAGAAAAATATTGTTGATAATAACATTAGTATTAATATAAAAATAACATTTGTTGTAACAAAACAGTTTGAAACTTAAAGAAAGGAATAATAAATTTTCCCGAAATATATAGTCAAGCAGAATTTTCGTTAACTGATTTATAGAAAAATGTTCTGCTCCAATTTATAGTTTTGTTGCTTCGAGACATATTGGTATATGTGTAGGTATATATACAGTATGTACATATACATGAGGAGAAAAGTTTTGTTGAAGACAGCTTTGTTGACCCGAACAAGTTTTATTAACTGTTATGGGAAAAACTTTCTTATGCAACTGTACTACATGTGCAATATAAAAATAATTGTTTTTACAATTCCAGCAAAAGTTACACACACACACACTGGGTAATATTAAAAGAAATTAATATAAATATTTTATAAAAGAAAAATATTAGTGTACAAAATTTTAATAAAGGATTTTAATTAAAATTTCCAAATGGAACATTTCCAAGTAGATTAAAATCGTAACATATTTCTCTTTTCTTTTAATAAAATGTTTTCTTTTTCATTTTTTATGCTTTTATGTGCGAAGAAAGTATCAAGTCATTGTTCCTCTGAAGTGGAAATAAGTTTATGTAAACCGTTCGGGATTAGAAGTTCCGATCAAATTTTTTTTTGGCTTGAACGATTAGAATTTTTCGAACTTAAGTGACTTTATTAAATTAAAACATAGAACTATGAGATTATAAATTCATAACTTTAATGAAGTGCAACAATTGGAGCAAGAAACATTTCTATAACTTGTTAAATGTGCTTTGAAGTGTAACTTACGTGACAGGAAACCGGGTGCTTCGGTTTATCGTAGAATGCCAAAGTTATTTTGCACATCATGATATAGCCGAATTCTCAACTCATCAGCAAACGTTTCTCCATACAAAGGCGCACGTTCGAGACAAGTGTATAAGCAAATATAGAAATTCCTGTGACGACCACATTAAACTTCGTATCGAAGTCAAACTTCTATTTCTAAATGGCTGATTTTTCTGAAAGTGCTAATTATTCTGAACTTCGATTATTTCATTTTTTTTCAATTAAAGACTTCGCACTCGATAATTGTGACGCGATCTGAAGAAAGGGACCTTAGAAGCAAAAAATTATAGGTTATGTTTGCAATTTTTTAAATGAAAATACAAAAAAAGGATCAACTGTCAATAAAAATTATTTATTTTTAAGTCTTCATTAGAACTAAAATATTTAATAAACACTGATTTTAGTTTGAAAAAAGTAAAAAGAAACTTTCAATCAAGAAAAGTTTAACACTAACATAACCTTAAAGTGATTTGCTTCTAAGGTCCCTTTCTTCAGATCGCGTCACAATTAATTTTAAAAAAACAGCAAAAAGTAGTTTTTCATACTAAAAAAATAAGTCAAAAAGTAGCTATCGAAAAATTAAACTTGACAACCAAAAAAACTCGTTTTAAACACTTCTCAAAATTGACAAAAATTCCAATCTATATTTTATTTTCCTGATTTTTTCCTAATTTCCATCAAAAATATTTACTTCTTTCTTATCCTGATAATAAATTGAATTCCTGCAACGAATTTTATTATTCATGAAAAAATTTAAATATTTATAAAGATAATTTAATTCATGCCAAGAATTTTATAAACAATTTTAAATAATTGATTTATTTCGAACAATTTTATGCAAATTCTAATTAAAATAATTGAATACCTGAGAAAATTTTATTACTCATGAAAAGAATTGAAATATTACGAAGATTTTTACAAAAAATTTTTTAAATAATTGAATTCTGTTTGGAAATTTTATGAAAATAGTTGATATTGGAAATCATTTAATTGCAAAAAATTTTAAAAATAAGTAAATTTTACAAAGAATGTTATTAAAATTTTTGAAAATAATTAAATGTCTGTGTGGTATTTTATTACATTTTTTTGAAAATAATTGAATTCCTAAAAAGCATTTTATTATTTATGAAAATATTTGAAATCTTGCGAACGATTTTATTAGAATTTTTTTAAATAATTGAATTTCCAAGAAGAAATTTATTACTTTTAAAAATAATTGAATTCTTGTGATGAATATTGTTATTTATGAAAATAATTGAATTTTGCAAAGAATTTTATTAAAATGCCTCAAAATAATTGAATTTTCGGGAATAATTTTGTAATTTATCGACATAATTGAATTCTTGGGAAGAATTTTATTAAAATCTAAAAGAATAATTAAATTATTACAGAAAAATTTAATATAATTGTATTTAAAATAATTGATTTCTTTCGAACAATTTTATTAAAATATTTGAATTCCTGTGAATTAAATTTCTAATATTTTTGTAAATAATTGATTTGTTTCGAGAAATTACAATTAAATTATTAAGAATAATTACATTTTTTTAGCAATTCCTGTAAAATTGTATTAAAAATAATGAAATCCTGCGATGAATTTTATTATTAATGAAAATAATTGAATAGTTGCAAAAGATTTTATTACAATTTTCAAAAATAATTGAATTCCTGAGAAGAATTTTATTATTAATGAAAATAATTGAATTATTGAGAATGATTTAATAAAATGTTTAAAAAAAATTAAATTTCTTTGAAAAATTTTTCTATTTTTGAAAATTATTGAATTCTTTATAAGAATTTTAAAAAAATTGTTTTAAATAATTCTCTTTTTGTAATATAATAAATAATTGAATTTTTCGAATAATAAATTGAAAATAGCATTAAAATAATTGAAATTCGTCAATGAGTTTTATTACTTATGAAAATAATTGAATTCTTGCTTATAATTAAATTTAAAAAAATTTTTTTAATTGAATTTTGATGAAAAATGGTATTATCAGTGAAAGTAATTGAATTATTGTGAAAAATTGTATAAAAATTTTGTTAAATAATTGATTTTTTCGAAATTTTTTTAAAAATGCTATTCTAAATTAATTGAATTCCTGTGAAAATTTTATTATTTATGAAAATAATTGAATTTATGATGAATTTTAGAAATTTTTTTTAAAATTATAATGAATTGGTTTGCGACATTTTATGAAGATACTAGATATTGAAAATAATTGAATTTCGAATATTTTTTTTTTAATATAATTGAATTCTTGTGATGAATATTGTTATTTATGAAAATAGTTGGAATTTGAAAAGAATTTTATTAAAATGCCTTAAAATAATTGAATTTTCGGGAATAATTTTGATATTTATCCACATAATTGAATTCTTTCGAAGAATATTTAGGTAAATAATTGAATTTTTCCAAAGAATTTAAAAAGAACATTTTTTTTAAATAGTTGATTTTTTCGAGGAATTGAAATTAAATTTTTAAGAATAATTACATTTTTTGAGCAATTCCTGTAAAATTGAATTAAAAGTTATTAAAATCCTGCGATGAATTTTATTATTTATGAAAATAATTGAATAGTTGATAAGAATTTTATTAAAATTTTCAAAAATAATTCAATTCCTGCGATGAATTTTATTATTTATGAAAATAATTGAATAGTTGCAATGAATTTTATTAAAATATTTGAAAATAATTGAAATCCTGTGAAAAATTTTAATATTTTTGTAAATAATTGAATTCTTCCAAAGAATTTTGAAAAAACATTTTTTTTAAATAATTTATGTTTTCGAGGAATTGAAATTAAATTTTTAAGAATAATTACATTTTTTGAGCAATTCCTATAAAATTGAATTAAAAGTTATTAAAATCCTGCGATGAATTTTATTATTTATGAAAATAATTGAATAGTTGATAAGAATTTTATTAAAATTTTCAAAAATAATTGAATTGCTGAGAAGAATTTTATTATGTATGAAAATAATTGAATTCATTCGGAGAATTATTTTTGTAAATAATTGGATTTTTTGGAAAGAATTTTATTTAAATCTCAAAAAATAATTGTATTATTTCTAAAAAATATGAATTAAAATTGTATTTAAAATGATTGATTTATTTCCAACAATTTTATTAAAATATTTGAATATAATTGAATTCCAATGAATAATTCTAATACTTTTTTAAATAATTGAATTCTTCCAAAGAATTTAAAAAAACATTTTTTTTTTTAAATAATTGATTTTTTCCAGGAATTGAAATTAAATTTTTAAGAATAATTACATTTTTAGAGCAATATTCCTGTAAAATTGTATTAAAATTTAAAAATTTAAAAATAATTGAAATCCTGCGATGAATTTGATTATTTATGAAAATGGCTTTATGAAATTGTCTTTCTTAAACACACAGATTTTCTAAGGATATCAAATTGATTTGATAATAAATTTGATATCCTTAGAAAAACTATGTGTTTAAGAACTTAACAAAGACAATGTTTGATTCAAAGATATTGTTTTCTCAGTTTTTGTTTTTAACTTGAAAGTTTTAATTCAATTGAATAAAAAAATGTTTGTTTCTAAAAAGGTGGAACTAATACAATTTCCATTGGTATGTTCATCTTTAAATTTACTGTTATAGTAGTCTTTTCTTTTCTTTTCTTTTTTTTTGGTCAGATAGGTTTGCACACGTCAGCAATATTCTAGGTGCCAAGAAAACCGAAGAATTCTCACGTTTTACGATCAAACGCCGCGCGCAGTTTGCCCAGTGCAAATTTACCTTTTTATGTTTTTCTCAAGCCACAGAGCAATGTACCATCTCGCTTCAGCACAGTGCGTTTCATGGTTAAATTGCATGTGGAGTTTTACGCGAACGAAATAGGATCGAGGAGAAAACAAAAGAAGAATCATATAATACGTTTTCTTTTCTCTCTCTTTCTCTAAATATAAATTTAACTCCGGAAAGGAAAGTGCTTTCAACAATTGCGCTATGAAAATGTACAAGTTTGCTTTCAAGTTCGAATTCATGATAAATCATAATATGAGACTTCATAACTGCCAATAACATAGCGTCTATGAATTTTTATAGCAACCTTTTAAAAATGAGATGAGAGGGAAAAAGAGCTTTTCATATCCAATTTATGAATTTAATACTATTTTTTTTTCTTTATCCTTTTTTTTTTTTTTTTCTTTTTTTAGTTAAACCTTCGACTATTTTACGTTGCCAATTTGAAAAGTGGACCACGCTCTTTTTTTCATGGAACAAATTATTGGGAATTTGTTAGTGGCTCATTTTGAACATGAAAGTCTGCGGAAGACCCAAAAGCAGAAAATTAAAATCGAATTTCAATTGAAAGTTGCAAATGACTAGAAATTTATTCAATTTTGATAGAGGCAATTAATATTCCTGTTATTATTATTATTTACTAGTATCATTCAAATTTACCAAAATTCAGAATTTTCTTATGAAATCTAATTTTTTTCAGTACTTTTAATGAAATTACCTAAAATTTTTATTAAAACATATATAGATTATGATAAAATATTTTATTTCATTGAAATGAATATTTTTCATCCCACAGAAAAAATTGGAAAAAATATCAACTTTCGACAGAATGAATGAGCGTGTGCTTTAAAATTAAAAACCCTGAAAAAATTAATTTTGCCCTTTAAATAAAAATCCCTACTTGTAAATTTATAATTTTCTTTTTTTTTTAATACAATGATATGAAATGACAAGTTTTTCTTGATTTTAGTTCTCTGTATATATTTTACAACCGAGATAAGAACATGAAGTGAAGAAACATGAGAACATTTTCATGCTATGGTATAAATCACAAAGTTTAAACACCACACATGTGGTGGAAACGACTTCTCAGTTTAATTATATCATCTGAGCGTACGAGACTAATAATTTATACACACGTTTGTCTCCACTGATTGCAATTACTTTCTTCGAAAATTATAATTTTATATTTTTCTTTTATATATAAGAAAAAATTATTTAAATGATAGGTACAAATTTTTTCTATTTTGTTTTTTTTGAGATTTTCCATTACTTTATTTGAATTCGCTAATACTAGAAATAAAAAAACTATTCTCAAAAATTATAATCAAATTCTTTAAAATGAATCAATTATTTTCAAATAATATTCGAAATTTAATTATTTTCAATATCTAGTATTTTCATAAAATTTCGCAAAAGAATTCAATTATTTAAAAAAAAAATTTATAAAATTCATCTAAAATTCAATTATTTTCATAAATAATAAAATTTCCACAGAAATTCAATTAATTTAGAATAGCATTTTTAAAAAAATTTCGAAAAAATCAATTATTTAACAAAATTGTTGTACAATTCTTCACAATAATTCAATTACTTTCACTAAAAATAACAGTTTTCATCAAAATTCAAATTAAAAAAATTTTTTTAATATAATTATAAGCAAGAATTCAATTATTTTCGTAAGTAATAAAACTCATCGACGAATTTCAATTATTTTAATGCTATTTTCAATGTATTAATCGAAAAATTCAATTATTTATTATATTACAAAAAAAAGAATTATTTAAAACAATGTTTTTAAAATTCTTCTAAAGAATTCAATTATTTTCAAAAATAAAAAAAATTTTCAAAGAAATTCAATTCTTTTTAAACATTTTATTAAATCATTCTCAATAATTCAATTATTTTCATTAATAATAAAATTCTTCTCAGGAATTCAATTATTTTTGAAAATTGTAATAAAATCTTTTGCAACTATTCAATTATTTTCATTAATAATAAAATTCTTCTCAGGAATTCAATTATTTTTGAAAATTGTAATAAAATATTTTGCAACTATTCAATTATTTTCATTAATAATAAAATTCATCGCAGGATTTAAATTATTTTAAAATTTTTAAATTTTAATACAATTTTACAGGAATTGCTCTAAAAATGTAATTATTGTTAAAAATTTAATTTCAATTCCTCGAAAAAATCAACTATTTAAAAAAAATGTTCTTTTTAAATTCTTTGGAAGAATTCAATTATTTACAAAAATATTATAATTTTTCACAGGAATTCAATTATTTTCAAATATTTTAATAAAATTGTTAGAAAGAAATCAATTATTTTAAATACAATTATATTAAATTTTTCTGTAATAATTCAATTATTCTTTTAGATTTTAATAAAATTCTTCCCAAGAATTCAATTATGTCGATAAATTACAAAATTATTCCCGAAAATTCAATTATTTTGAGGCATTTTAATAAAATTCTTTGCGAAATTCAATTATTTTCATAAATAACAATATTCATCACAAGAATTCAATTATTTTTAAAAGTAATAAATTTCTTCTTGGAAATTCAATTATTTAAAAAAATTCTAATAAAATCGTTCGCAAGATTTTAATTATTTTCATAAATAATAAAATGCTTTTTAGGAATTCAATTATTTTCAAAAAAATGTAATAAAATACAACACAGACATTTAATTATTTTCAAAAATTTTAATAACATTCTTTGTAAAATTTAATTATTTTTAAAAACTTTTTGCAATTCATCGATTTTCAATATTTACTATTTTCATAAAATTTCTAAACATAATTCAATTACTTAAAAAATTTTTTGTAAAAATCTTTGTTTAGAATTCAATTCTTTTCATGAATAATTAAATTTTTTTTCGGAATTCAATTTTTAAAATTTTAAATTTGCATAAAATTAGTCGAAAGAAATCAATTATTGATTCAATAAAAATTTCAATTAACTTTTAATTCAATTATAAAATATGTTTAATTTAAACATTTTGTGATCCTAAAGTTCTGAACGTTGAAATGAACGAAATTTATTTATTTCTCTTTCAAATTAAATTTTTATTACAATAATTTTGCGTTTTAATAAATGAATAATAAAGTTTCTAGATATAAAATTAAAATTTTTACTTTTTATTGCAAGCAGTAATTTATGAAAATATTTTTAATAATAAAATATTTCATTCATTTAAACGTTTAAAACTTGTCGATCATAATATTTTTTCGGTTTGTTTGATGATAAACTTATTTTTGAAATAAAATAAAAATTTTCTCACTTTCATACCCTGTTTTTTAATGATATTGAAACGTTAAAATAAAGTATTTTTTCTCCTTCGTGGATTTTTCATAATGCAAAATTATTTTCCCAGCATAAATATTGAAAAATTAAATATTAAATATATACGTTTCGCTCTAAAAGTGTAATTTACGGATTTACGCGGAAAAGGAAAATTAAGATTTATTGCTTTATTTTGTTATTTTTAAAGCTCAACACTCTTTTCGAATAGTAATAATTATTCATGATTTACAAAACCCCTCTCGCTCTTTGCGTTTGTAAATGAAATGTCTACAGCATGAATAAATATAAGTAAATTCAAGCCAGTGTTGAAATTCCACTTGAAGTGAAAACCTCTAAGATAAAGCTAGTTTCCTTCAAACAATAAGTGCGTATTTTCATGCATAAATGAAATTATAAAAGTGTTGTAAATTAGAAGTGGAAATTAGAAGCGGAAACTGAAATTAGAAACAGAAATTAGAAATAAAAATTAGAAACAAAAAGGAGAAATAAAAATTAGAAACAGAAAGTAGAAGTAGAAATTAAAAACAAAAATTAGAAACAAAAATTAGAAACAAAAATTAGAAATAGTAATTAAAAACAGAAATTACAAATAAAAATCAGAAAGAAAAAGTAGAAATAAAAATAAGAAACAGAAAGTAGAAGTAGAAATTGAAAACAAAAAAATTAGAAATAAAAATAAGAAACAGAAAGTAGAAGTAGAAATTGAAAACAAAAAAATTAGAAATAAAAATTGAAAACAGAAATTAAAAATAAAAATTAGAAAAAAAACTTAGAAATTAGAAACAGAAATTAGAAATAAAAATTAAAAATAGAAAATAAAATAGAAATTAAAAATAATAATTATCAGTACTATTATTTTTGAATTTTGATATCAGTGAAGAAATTAAAATTTTAAGGTGGAAATTAAAAATAGAGATTAATAATAGAAATTAAAAATACAAATTAAAAGTGGTAATTATCACAAGACTATTATTTTGGATGTCAGTATAGTGAAAATTAAAAATGTAATGCGAAGATTGGAAATAGAAATTAAAAATAGAAATTATGAGAAATAATAATTATGATTACTATTATTTTTTGATATCAGTGAAAGAGAGTTAAAAATTGTGAGGTGTGGAAATTCCTCTAGACATTATTTAGCGTGACAGGAAAATTTAGGATCTTAATATATCTTATAACCCTTTCTCACCGACTCGTATGTACGACACAAGCCTTAATCGAAAACGGATAGCCTCTACCGGTTATCGTAATACCACTGAATAATTTCCTGATCGATTTAGGAATGTTCATGTAAAGTCGTAACTGTTCTACTAACTTTTCCTCAACACATACCCACTATAGAGAAGTTTAGCAATTTTAATGCTCTTAAACACTAAAGATAGTCGTATCAATTCAATAAAATTAATATTTCATCGCGTCTTTCGATAAAAGGTTATTTATCACAGCAATATTATTTATTTCTTCTGTTATACTGCGAAGTCTTCTTTTTTTTACTGTACAAAGGCCTCGGATGATTCTACTTTTATTTTACTATTTTCCCAAAAAGCGACATTTTCGACTTTTTCTTCTAAATATTACAACAAAATACCATTTCTTGGTATTTAAAATGCAAAATACTTCAATTTTTTTTGGCAAAAAGTAACTGTAGTCAAATATATAAAAATTTATTTTTAAATAAATTTTTTTACTCTCTAAATCTGAATTAGTAATTATGTTTACTAATTTTAATTAGTAAGTTAATTTTTGCTTCAAAATTAGTAAATTTTACTTATAAATGTCAATTTCCACTAATTTATTAGTGAAATTTACTAATTCCGAAGCAAAAAGTCAGTCAGTAATTGAAGTTAGAGAACATTTTTATTAATTTAAATTTAGAGAGTAAGATAGTTAAATTTTCGTAATATATTTAATTATAAAGTTTTTAAATTATTGAAATTTAATAAAATTTGATTGAAAATAATTATATTTTTTTAGTATTCAATTAAAAGTTTTAAAAATCAAATTTTGTATTTGATAATTTTACTATTAAATTTTATTAAAATTATTCATAGAAAATTAAATTCTTTATTAATTTTTGTTTAAGATTTCGACGATTTGTAAATAATTAAATACTTTTGAAGAATTTTTTTTAAAGATTTTTGATAATAATGTAGCTTTTTTAAAAAATTTTAATTGAAAATTTTGAAAATTATTGAATAAAGCAAAGAATTTTTTCAACTCTTTAAAATAATTGTGTCTGTTAATGTAAAAATTTTTTTATTGAATTTTATTAAAATTGTATTAAATGAAATTAAATTTCTGAAATGAATGTGATTATTTAAATATTTATTAAAAGCATTTAATTCTCTCGACAAATTTTACTATTTTATAAAAATAATTGAATTGTTTCGAAGAATATATTAATACCTATTGTAGAAAATAATTTAATTCTTGAGAAGAATTTTATTAAAAATTAAAAAAAATAATTGAATCCTTTCGTGAAATTATTTATTAAAATTGTACTTAAATGTTGAAAACAATTGAATTTTTGCAAAAGAATTTTACTATTTATCAAAAATAATTGAATTTTTCCGAAGAATATTATTTATGAAACATTTTTATTAATTTAAAATTAGGGAGTTAGATAGTTAAATTTTTGTAGTATATTTAATTAAAAAGTTTTTAAATAATTGAAATTTTATAAAATTTGTTTGAAAATAATTATGTTTTTTAGTATTCCATTAAAAGTTTTAAAAATCAAATTTTGTATTTAATAATTTAACTATTAAGTTTTATTAAAATTATTGATAGAAAATTAAATTCTTTATTAATATTTTTTTGAGTTTTCGACGTTTTTGTAAATAATTAAATTCTTTTGAAGAATTTTATTTAAAGATTTTTGATAATAATGTAGTTTTTTTTTAAAATTTTAAATGAAAATTTTGAAAATAATTGAATAAGGCAAAGAATTTTTTCAACTCTTTAAAATAATTGTGTCTGTTAATAATTATAAGTAAAAATTTTATTATATAAAATAATTGTATTAAATGAAATTAAGTAATTAAAATTGTACTAAAATATTGAAAATAATTGAATTTTTGCAAAGAATTTTACTATTTATAAAAAATAATTGACTTTTTCCGAAGAATATTATTTATGAAACATTTTTATTAATTTAAATTTAGAGAGTAAGCTAGTTAAATTTTCGAAATATATTTAATTAAAAAATTTTTAAATAATTGAAATTTAATAAAATTTGATTGAAAATAATTATGTTTTTTTAGTGTTCCATTAAAAGTTTTAAGAATCAAATTTTAAAAAAAAATTGGTAATTGTAAATTTTTAAAATAATTGAATTCCTAAAAGTTTTAAAGAAAAATAAAATTGAAAATAGCTTTAAAAAAGTAAATTATTAAAAAATAATTTAAAAAAAGTAATTAGATTTTTTAAAAATTCTATTATTAAATAAATATTTACTTGGATGAATTAGTTATTAATTAAATCAATTAAATGGTATTTGCTTCAAATATTGAAATTATTGGTTTAAATACAAATTATTTGATTCAAGTAAACATTTATTTGATAATATAGTCAAGTAATCAGTTATTTGAATCAAATAATTTTTTTCAGTGAATGTTTGAAATTGAAATGTTTAAAATATAAAATCCCTGCAGAAAAATAAATAACATTTAAATATTTTTATTTAACAAAATTATTTAGTTTTTGAATTAATTTAAAAATCAGAGGTGAAAGGTTCAGCGAATTACGAAATGTTATTTTTCTGACAATAAAATAAACGACTTTTTCGACTTTTTTTTGCTACTTAAAATCGATTTGAAGTCCAAAACTTACAAAACAATTTTTTTCTTTAAAAACGAGAAGTTTTCTTTAAAAATGATAATTTAAGGGTTGTATTCAGGTGGTGAATACTAATTATTTGAAAAATAGTTTCTTTATTGTGATCGCACGTATATTTTTTCCCCTTTTTTTCTAAAATATGAAAAAGTCTCGATGAATAGAATTCTTATTTCTACAATAAAATGATAATGGAAGATTTCGAGCGTGATCTCGAGATTGTCTCCGAATGATGGTTTCAGTTCATCCTGAATGTGAAAGCTCTTCAGAATATCTGACCCCAAAACTTGTTAAATCGCAACTCTTGGGAAGAAAGTCCGTTAAGCCGTATCGAGCGACTTGCGGAGCTTTTCTCTTTTTATTCCAGTTTTTTTACTTTTCCCTTTACTTTCGAGGAATCACTACTGTGCAACTTCGAGCAGTATCGCATTCACCTCACTCTGGGCATTTTTCACCCACTTTATGACCGTTACGTTACGCAAATAATGCGTTTGCATTTTTCATTTATTATTATATCTCTGTGTGTGTGGGGAAAAGTGCATAGTTGTTCGGTATCTCAGATAATAATCTCACCGGCTCATAAATCGAATAATATACGTCCTTCGTAACATTACTTTATCATTTTTATATTTCGCTTTTATGAGCTTCAGTTCTTCTAAACGACAACTACATTTTCAAAAATAAAAACTCCTTTCATCACATTTTTATTCTTCTTTATTATCACCACCAGTAGTTTTTTGTATCGCGAGTTTCTTTCTTTCTTTCTTTTTTTTTTTTTTTTTGCTTTTATTGAGTTTACTAATTAATTGTAAATTTAATATTTTTTAGAGAAAAGTGGAGCAAAACCGGGTACAAAAATGTAATTTACTGTTTACAAAGAATCCAATTCGGGAAATACTTCCTTGAACATAAGAAAACCAGAATAATTGAAATAAATTATTATTATTTATTATTTTCAGACGAATTTTAATTAAGTTCTTTGCAAGAGTTAATTATTTATTATTTTTAATCAAATTTTAATTAATTTCTTTGCAAGAATTAATTTATTTTCAAAAGTAATAAAATTTTTCACAGGAATTCAATTATTTAAAAAAATCATAAAATTCATTACAAGAATTCAATTATTTAAAAAAATCATAATAAAATTGGTTGCAAGAATTTAATTAATTTCAAAAATTTTAATCGAATTCTTTGCATGAATTCAATTATATTTTCAAAAATAATACAATTTTTTACAGGATTTCAATTTTTTATATTAAAATATTTTTCATATTAAAATTCGTTGCAAAAATTAAAATATTTTCATAATTAGTAAAGTTTTTCGCAGGGTTTCAATTATTATATTATTAATACAATTTTAATTAAATTTTTCGAAATAATTTAATTATTTTCATAGATTTTAATAAAAATTTTCCAAGAATTCAATTATTTTTACTAATAATATAATTCTTCACAGAAATTCAATTATTTTTCATAAAATTTTAACTAAATTCCTGGAAAGAATTCAATTATTTTAAAAAATAATGGAATTTTTCATATTAATTTAATTATTTAAAAAAATTTTAATCAAATTCTTTAAAACGATTCAATTATTTTGAAAAATTTTTTAAAAACTTTTTCGTTAGAATTCAATTATTTTTGTAGAAATAATAAAATTCTTTGCTAAAATACAACTTTTTTTATACCTGCTATTTTTATAAGATTTTTCAAAACAATTCAGTTATTTCAATATTTTCATAAAAAATACAATTTATAACAAACATTTAATTAATTTTAATATATTTTTAATTAAATTATTCGAAATAACTCAATTACATTGAAAAATTTTAATAAAATTTTTTACAAGGATTCAATTATTTTCATTTCATTTGTAATTAAATTCCTCGAACAAAATCAAATATTTTCAAAATTTTTCAAAAAAAAAAAATCTTAAAGAAGCAATTATTTTTAAAAATTGTAATCAAATTCTTTGCAAGAATTCAATTATTTTCAAAAATAATAATTTTTTACACGAATTCAATTATTAAAAAAAATTATAATAAAATGCGTTGCAAGAATACATCTGTTTTCATAATTCTTAAATTATGAAAATTTTTCGCAGGATTTTAGTTATTTTTAATGCAGTTTTAAGTAAATTATTCGAAAGAATTCAATTATTTTAATACATTTTAATAACAATTTTTTTGTGAATTCAATTTTTTTTAAGAATTTAATTATTTTCAAAAATAATGAAAATTTTTACAAGAATTCAATTATTTAAAAACATTACTATAAAATTCAAATATTCAATTATTTTAAAAAATAATGCAATTCTTCGCTGAAATTCAATTATTTTGCATACAATTTTAATTAAATTCCTCGAAAGAATTCAATTATTTTCGAAATTTTTCTTAAAATATGCTTCTAGAAAACAATTATTTTAAAAAATTTTAATTTAATTGTTTGCAAGAATTAAATTATTTTTAAAAATAGTAAAAGTTTTACCAGGTATTCAATTATTTAATAAAATTATTTAAACATTGTGGCATTCAAGAAATTTTGTTTATCTGAATAAAATGATTCAGAAATAATTTTTGGAAATATTTGATTATATAGTTATTTTTCATAACATAGAAATCAAAATAAGTTGCAGTTTATACAAAAAATTTGGTATTTTGTTGTAAATATTTAAAGTGAAAATCGAAATAGTCCCTTTTTTGAAAATAAAAGTAAAAAATTGCTTTTTTAAAACGTAAATCGAAAAAATCGACTTTTTTAAAAACTTGTCGGAAAAAGTCGAAAAAAGTTGCCTCTATATCCGAGGCTGTTTGATGTTACTTTGCTATTTTATTATTTTATCAACCAAAAACTTTTCGAAATTGTGCACAGTTTGGAATATGAGTGCATATAATAATAACCAAACACGTATATATATTTTTGTGAAAAATAAAACTCAACTCTTATGACTTTCTCTTTTTACAATAGTCGCAGTGTGTAAAATTTCACAGACTTTTTTTTTATCGACAGATCCATACAACGATTATTCGTATTTCCCTTCGTATTTCCATTCGCGATTTCTTTCCCTTGTAATTTTTTACCCGTGTGTTTACTGCACAACCCGAATATTCGAGACGCTCCACCCCAAAAGAAAGTGGCGAACATAAAACCAGAAGTAGAGTTAGGCTTTCCATCATTTATACTTTCAGACGGCAAGATTTAAAGTGATCCTTTGGGAAAAGTTTCAATAAAAATTGACGGTGAGGAAATTTTATGTCATTCCCTATATGCTTGTATGTCAATCTACAATAACTTGGGAAATTTCTCGAAATCTTTTTTCCCATAATACCTTAACTGATAAAAGAAAATATTTATTTTACCATTATATTTTTTTGGAAAAAATATTTATAACCACACAGCATTTTCAATATAATTTTAAGGCCAATTTTCGAAATTATCCATAAATTTCGAAATAAATAAATAAATTTAAAATTACAAAATTTAGGTAAATAAATAAAAATTTATAAAGAAAGGAAAAATTTTTAATCTGAAGAATTTAAAAATCTGAAAGATAAGTAATAAATAAATTTTATAAATTTTATAAATTTTATAAATTTTATAAATAATGCATAAATTACAAAAGCTCGAGTAGTAAATAAAGAAAGACAAAATAATGGGGAAAAAGTTCATAATGCAGAAATATATTTTATTTGTGTGTAAAATCTATGGCGCCAATTTCGGAATGTAATAACGTTGTTCGTTTTAACGATGAAAGTGGAACTTTCATTTTATGTTTTCAGTTCCCAGCACCTTCAAAAGGTTATAATGCGGCGTAGATATATGTATAGTTGACGAATATATTCAGCTATGAATCATAAATAATTTCATATCATTTAATTACTATAAATGGTATGTATATTATTTTTGATACTTTGATTTTGCATATTCTCAACATTTTGAAACTGTAAAAGCATTTAATTAGGCATTTAATGAATAATTGAATTTAGAATTTCAATTTCAGGGAAAATGTTACTATTCAACATGCGGCTTAAATACTGAAACAAAGTTTTATGAAACTGTTAAGTGCTTTTAAAAAATTTACAAATCACTTAAGTGAAGCTACTTAAATTTTTCTTTTTTTTTCTTCTTTTTTTTTCTTCTTTTTTTTTGGTCCACTAACGAAATCAGATTGATGTGAGCATAAAATTGTGGTAAAAGCATGAGACGATTCGTTACTTCTTTCTCGCTTATCTAAACTTACTGTTTTCTCCAGTTTCAAAACGTGACTCCCTCTACTGGCATAAAGCACTCGAAACGTGAGCAAGTTCGAAATTTTCTTTTCATTCTTTAAACATTGCTTGAAACAAAAACGGAAGAGCCAAATTTCATAAGAAAAGAAGTCAAAACAAACAAACGAAAACTGAAATAAGAATTATTTAATCTATTTTTTTGGTTATTTTCAAAGTTTTGAATATTTTCCATACACTCGGAAAAAAAAAATTTATTTGAAGTAAAATTTCCATTAAATTTTAATTAGAAGATAATTGATTCTATCGAAAATTAATTCTAACGCAATTTTTATCAATCTAGAGATTAATTGATTCAAATATTCCATTGCCAAAAATATAATCAATTTATTTTTAATATTTATATAAAATATTTGTAATACTCTTATAATTACTCAAATTTTGAAATTTGAACTATGAAAACTTTATATATAATTATATTAATGAAAGAAAATTTCAATTTAGATAGAAATTAATATTTTCTATTTATTACTTGAAAAGAATATAAAATAAAAAACAAATCATTAAAAATATCACAGAGGGTGAATAATTTTTCTTTCTAAATAAAAACCCAAAATAATATACATGATTAATATACAATTTAATATGAGACGAAAAAAGGGCGGTGCAAATTCTAATTAACGTTAAATATGATCGAATTTTGTAAAAGAAGTCAAGACCATCAGACTTTAATGTCCTTAATGCTATTATTTCTAGCTTACCAAAGCAAAGTTTCGACCCTGGTTAATAGAGAAGCGCGAAAAGCTTGCGCGCGGGAACTTTGACGACAATGAAAAAAAAGAGAAAAAGGTGTAAAGCCCATTCTGTGATCGCTGCTGTCATCTCGTCATAAACTTTACTATATACTTTCGCCAAAAGAAATACGCATTTTTTTTCTTATATTTACAGACTCCTAAAAATGCTAAAAAAAAGTGCACTAAATGTAGTTTCAAAGTCAAAATATCTTTATCAAAAAGAAAAAAAGGAAAGAAAAAAAAATTATCTACAAAAGGGAAATGTGTGAAAATCGTTAATAAATCAAAAGTTTAGGAGAAAAATACTAAAAGATACAAATTTTTAGAAAATTTGGGGTACTTACATATAGTATAGCAATCGTTACTATACAGTATAGCAATCATTACTATACAGTATAGCAATCATTACAAAACTGTATGGCAATCATTACTATACTGTATGGCAATCATTACTATACTGTATAGCAATCGTTTTACTATACTGTATGGTAACTATATGTTACCATACAGTATATGTACTGTATGGTACTATACTGTATGTAATAATTTATATACAGTATAGCAATCATTACTATACAGTATAGCAATCATTACTATAATGTATAGCAATCGTTTTACTATACTGTATGGCAATAATTGATATACAGTATAGCAATCATTACTATACGGGTCAAAAGAGATGACGTAGAGGACATAATGACGTCATATTCTTGGAAAATTTACTCTCTCACTCTTGTTAAGAAAAAAAATTTTCAAAAACATTACAAAAATTATTTCTATTTCCCGCAGAAAATAAACGGACAATAACAATAACGTAGAGGGGATAATGACGTCATATTTTTGGAATATATAATTTTTTTACTCTCTCAAATATTAAAAGTTTATTTTCTTAATTGATTATATTTTATATTACTTACAAATATTTAATATCTTTCTTATAATAAATATTTGGAAATATTAATACTTTTAACTGTGGCTCGAGTTCGGTCCAAAATTATTTTTACCACTGATATACTAATTTTAAAAATATAAAAAACTCCCGTCTGACATAAATTTATTTAAACTACTGATTTTACAGTAAAAAGAATGAAAATAAAGATGTCTGACTAAAACTAAATTTTACTACTTTTTTTCTTGGAACAAGTGGTAAAAAATACCTTGTCTGGCTAAAAATAAATTAAACTACTGTTTCTCACTATATATTAAATTTTTATTTTTTTTCGACGATAATTTACTCAAATTAGTGACTTTCTCATGACTAAAATTTACTTTAACCACTAATTTCCTCTAAGAAAAAATTCAATTTTTGACGGATTTGAAAAACTATACAGGCTGACTAAAACTTGTTTAAACTACTGTTTTCTCTATTTAAAAAAAGTATGAAAAGTTTTGTCTGGCTAAAACTGAATTTTACTACAGATAATTAAAAAATTACTCTTGTCTGACTAAAATCTGTTTATACTACTGATTTTACAGGAAAAAGTATTAATAAAGAATTGAAGCTAAATTTGACAAGTATTGTTCTTAAAAACTCGACAATAATTTACTCAAATTAATGACTTTCCCATGACAAATACTCAATAATTAATTGTCTGACTAAAATTTACTTTAACCACTAATTTCCTCTAAGAAAATATTCAATAATATTTTACCGGATTTGAAAAATTATACAGGTTTACTAAAACTTGTTTAAACTACTGTTTTCTCTATTTAAAAAAACTATGAAAAGTTTTGTCTGGCTAAAACTGAATTTTACTACTGATAATTTAAAAATTACTCTTGTCTGACTAAAATCTGTTTATACCACTGATTTTTCAGTGAAAAGTAGTAATAGAGAATTAATTAAAATCTGTTTATACTACTGATTTTTCAGTGAAAAGTATTAATAGATAATTAATGCTAAATTTGACTACTATTTTCCTTAAAAAATTTTTTTTTTAAATATTAAAATAGTTGTAAAAAATACTTGGTGTGACTAAAAAGAATTTAAACTACTGTTTTTCACTGTAAAACAGTATATTTACAGTTTCTATTGATTTTTTATAGTTTGCATAGATATGGATAGTTTTTTAAAACTTAAATATTTAAATATCAGTGGTAAATTTATTTTTAGTCAGACCAAGTATTTTTTATCGTTTATCTTTAGGAATACAGATTTTAAAGTACAGTTTAGTAAGAAAACACTTTGTTTATTATTTTAGAGAATCAGAAGTTTAAAAAGTTTTTAGTCAGACGGGCGTATTTTAAGTCCTAAAGTTAGTATATCAGTAGTAAATGTCATTTCTAGTCAGACGAAACTACTTTTAGTTCATTCCATTGGTAAATCAGTAGTTACTATACAGTATAGCAATCGTTACAATACAGTATGGCAATAGTTACTATACAGTATGGCAATCATTACTATACAGTATAGCAATCATCACTATACAGTATAGCAATCGTTACTATACTCTATGGCGTTTTTGTAAAACTATACTGTTTTTGACGTTTTTGTAAATAATTTAATTCTTTTGAAAAATTGTTTAAGATTTTTGATAATAATGTAGTTTTTAAAAATTTTAATTGACAATTTTGAAAATAATTAAAAGCAAAGAATTTTTTCAACTCTTTAAAATAATTGTGTCTGTTTAAAATTATAAGTAAAAATTTTATTATTGAATTTTATTAACCCGTTACCTGTTTCCGACCCATGGGTGGGTCGTGAAAAAGTATGGCCATAACTGTTTCCGACCCACCCGTGGGTCGTGTTCACTATCACTCGAAATAAATATAATTTGTATATAAATTGAAAGATATTTTTCTTTATATCAATATTATAAGAAATTATAAGGGTCATTAATGATATTTTAGAAAATAATTGAATAATTAGAATTAGAATTTCTTTATTTGTTCAAGGAAACCATGAGAACAATTTTTACAGAGGAGCATTCAACAATCATAATAAAAAAGAAAGATAGATAATACAATAATAAATAGAATAATCTTGTGCATACAAATACTGAATAAAGCAAAATTTATACAGCAGAAATTATAAATTACCAAATAACTGAGCGGTCAATGATCACATATATAATATAATAAGAAATTCAATTAAAAATTCATACTGTCACACTGTACCACCTACAACTACATATTATGAACACATCATAAGCAACATAAATAGCATATATGAATTTAAATACACATATTCATACATATTTACACGTGCGCCACAAGATAAAAATAAATAAAAAGGTAATAAAATCCATAAAAAAAGAACATAATTATGTATCAAGAAGCAATAAATATGTAAAAAGTTTTTTTCTAAAAACGAAAAGACTCTGTGAACTTGTTATAGAGCAGGAAAGAGAGTTCCATAGTGACGCAGCAACAACAATAAAAGAATTTTGATATTAACTAGTTCTACACCGAGGAATTCTTAGAACATTAGGGCTTCTAATCTCCCTGGTAGTGATCTCTTGTCTGAAAATAAAATTAATATAATAATAAAATAAATTAGTTATAATTGAAATATATTATACTATTTGAAAAAGTATCAGATTCCGCTGGGCAGTTTGGGACAATCATGTTGTATTTTCCTCAAACAGTTAAGGGGTTAAAATTCTATTGAAAGTAATTAAATTCCTCAAAGGAATGTCATTATTTATTAAAAGCATTTAATTCTTGCGAAAAATTTTATTATTTTATAAAAATAATTGAATTGTTTCGAAGAATTTATTAATATTGTAGAAAATAGTTGATTTCTTACAAAGAATTTTATTAAAAATTTAAAAAAAAAGTAATTGAATTCTTTTGTGAAATTATTTATTAAAATTGTACTGATATTGAAAATAATTGAATTTTTGCAAAGAATTTTACTATTTATAAAAAATAATTGAATTTTTCCGAAGAATATTATTTGTATGAAAATAATTTAGTTCTTTGCAAGGAATTTTATTAATATTTTGCAAATAATAAACAATCATAATTAATTATGTACTTATAATAAGTGGATTTTTAAATTTTCGAATCTAAAATTAATAAACCAATATCGAAGAAGCATTTGTTTTTAGAGATATTGAAAACTAATTGACTGAAAAATAGATTTTTTCGATTACTGATGTTCTCGAAAAGAATGCTTCGAAACATTTAGATAAAAGGGAATTAAATGAATCGTAGACTGATACGATATACCTAACGAGGAATAGAAAATGAAAAAGGAAAAAAAAATTCTCAGATTCATTGCGTCTAACGATCCTTGTAGGCCTCCCTCCCTTTCCCCTTCGCTTATATATACTGCAAAAGTATCTTGCATTCCCCGACCATTATCCGTCTCTACTATTCTTACAGTTCGGCATTCATGAAAAATCCTAATTTCCCCATCTAAATGCATCCGGTATCTCTGCTAAATGGTTGAACCTCAGTTTCTGACATAATAAAGTCATTCGAACTTAATCCCTTCCCCTTGTCACCCTTCATCAAAGTCGGCTACACATTTTGCTCCCTTTTTATCACATTATTATTCTTCGCCTCTATTATTAATCCATACACATATTTATAGTTCACAAAAAAGTTCATTTCCCACTGACAATTTTTTCAAAAGAGAATTTTTTTCAATTAGGGGATTTTTTTCAAAAGAGAATTTTTTTTTCTTAAAAGCGAATTTTTTCAAAGTAAAAATGATGCACGAATTTAATATTCACGTTCAATTAATCTCTGCTGATTCATCTCGAGCAAATCAGCTCAAAATATTTGTTGGAGGTCAAGAGTTTCTAATTAGGTGAATATATAATAATAATAAAGCGATTAATCACATAAATTTAGGTCAATTTACGTTTAATTTCATACGTGATAAATGAATAAAAATCTGACTGGACAAATGGAAAAAAATAATAGCAATCGTGATTTTGATTTCAGCCGATTATTGTTGTTGAGAGAAAAAAATATTTTTACTATTTGAAAAAAAATATTAAATATTCGGTACTAAAATAATATTATTGATTAATTATTTTATTGTTTGAAAAAAATATTTTTGTTATTTGCAAAAAACATATTTACTATATTTGAAAATCATATTTTTATTATTTGAAAAAAAATATTTTCTTATTTGAAAAAAATTTTTGTAAGGACATAAAACTGTTTTAAAATCTGTAAATAATAATTTATGGTTTTATTAATACAGAGCGTTTTTTTGCGTTTACGATTTTTTTTTAATGAGTGGTAAACAGGATTTTATGTGAGCCAAAGCTGTTAAATTTTTTGTAATCTAATAAGTAGTAAAAGACCGTTTCTATCAGACTAAACGATTAAAATTTTTGTAACTTTTACTCGAGTAGTAAAACTAAGAGATATAAGTAGAGAAAACATTTGTTAAGATTTTCAAAATAGTAGTAAGAAATATTGTTTGTCAGCCAAAATACTCTCCTGTAATCAAAAATAAGTAGTAAAAGAGCATTTTGATCAGACAAATGAATTTAATCTCTCTTTGTAACTTTGATATCAGTATGTAGTAAAAGTGATTTAAAGTATTAGGGCAAATGGTTTTTACTTCTTGCGATATCGATTTCAGTAGTAGAGGATATTTTTAGTCAGACAAATTTTGGTAAAATTGTATTTATCTAGAAAGTAGTAAAAAATAATTTTCGTCATACAAATTTATTTGAAACTTGAATTTTGAGTCGTAACTGTCGAATTGGTAGTGAGAGTAATTTATAGCCAGACAATTTTTATACAGTTAAGAAAAATTTTTATACTATTGCAATTTTTTTACTATTTGAGTAGTAAAATATATTTTTAGACAGACAAAGTGCTTTCAACTTGTGTTTTAGTGACGAATGTTTATTTTCTTTTTAGAAAAGAATAATAAAACAAAAAATATAGAGAAAAAACGTAAAATAAGTTTTAGTAGAACAAAATATTTTTAATTAGACTAATTTTCTAATTTTCCTATTTACTTAGAAATAAGTAGTATAGAACATTTTTAGTCAGACAAATGTACATTTTTATAGATTATAAAAAAAAGGTTCTAAATTAGAGCTGATTTCGGTATTAAAATAGAACCAAATTACGATTTAGTACCAAAGTTGGTACTAAATGAGTACCTTTCTTTTTACAGTGTATGTCAAAACTTTCGAGTCAGTAGTAAAAGTAATTTGTAGTCAGACAATTGTGCTAATAATTCAAGTAAAAAATTCAATCGTACTGTCTGACTAAAACTGTGTTGTACTACTTAATTTCTAATCTCAAACCTATTTCTCATTATATCTAAACAAAATTTGTTTTTTTTTATTTATTTTATCATATAAGTAGTAAAAAATTTTCCTGGTCAGATAAGATTTTACAAATTCTTGTCCCTTTTTAATTACATATACGATTTGTTCCGGTAGTAGAAGACATTTTTAGTCAGACAAATATGTTAAAATCCTGTTTATTTCAAAATAAGTAGTAAAGAACAATTTTGGTCAGACAAATGTAATTATTCTCATTACTTTCGAATCAGTAGTAAAAATAATTTGTGGTCAGACAATTATTTTATATGGCTTGTAATTTTATTTGTATTTCAGTAGTAAAATTTATTGTTATTCAGACAAAATACTTTCAACTTGGGTTTTTAGTTGCGAGTTGAAATAAAAGGAAATAAATTAAGTAATATTGCAATATTGGTTTCAGTGGTAAAATATATTTTTAGTCAGACAAATTTTGCTAAAATCGTATTTAATTAGAATTAAGTAGTAAAGAACAATTTTAGTCAGACATATTTATAATTAATCTCATTACTTTCGAATTAGTAGTAAAAGTAATTTGTGGTCAGACAATTTTCTTTGACATTTATTGCAAATATCTGCTCTACTGCAATTATTTTTACTATTTCAGTAGTAAAATTAAGTTTTAGTCAGACATAATTCTAATTCTTAATTTACATTTAAATGATTTAATAAAGAGTTTACGAAGAGTTTACAATGTGATTCACATATAATAACAAATTATTGTCATAAAATCGTAGTTTTCAAGAATAAGAGATAATTTAAATTGGATTGTATACAAAAATTAGTTACTTTAACAAAAGCTTTTGTGAAGCCTGCTCTTTTTAAAATATCTAAATGAACTTACATAAAGAATTTAATTACAATTGTCTGAGTAAGTCGTCCCTTGTGTTTGAAAAATAAAAACCAGATTTAATTATCTATCATTACTGCTGTCTCTCAGTATTCCCCTTGATTTATTATTTGCTACACAATTAAAAATTTAAAACAGAATGAATATTAAAGAATTTAAGATTAATTTTTGGAAGAAATACCTGTAATTTTTTTAATTTAAGTCTAAGATAATTTTTAGCTTCGTACAATTTGTAATTAAAAATTATTATGTACAGAGTAAATTTGACTACTTCTGAGGTAGATTTTTTTTGATTTTTACAAAAGAAATTTTCTTTGAAAGTAGTAAAATTTATTCTGGAAATAATTTTTAATAATAAATTTTAATAATTTAGAGAAAATTTTACCTAGTCCGAAGTAAATTTCTACTAATTTTTACTTTAGGTTTAGTAAAAATCATGGAATTTTAAAACTAAAGGAGTGTTTGGACGCAAATTTTGATTCAAAATTAAAAAAAAATTGTAGACCATGGAAAAGGATTTATTTCTTACTTGAAAATATTTTACTTATTTAAAAAATAGACTTTTTTTCATATTTCTTTAGATATAAGTAGTTAAAAACAAGTTTGGTCAGACAAATTGGCTAAAGTCTTATTCAGAGACAAGTAGTAAAGAACAAGTTTGGTCAGACAATTCTGCTAATAATAAAATTATAAAAATTTAATCGTACTGTCTGACTAAAACGATGTTGTACTACTTAATTTCAAATTTCAAACCTATTTTTCATTATATGTCTGACTAAAAATTTGTTTTATTACTTATTTTATCACATAAGTAGTGAAATATATTCTCAGTCAGACAAAATTTGTTAAAATCATATTAATTTAGAAAAATCAGTAAAGAACAAATTTGGTCAGACACATATGTATAATTAATCTCATTACTTTTGACTCAGTATTAAAAGTAATTTGTGGTCAGACAATTATTTTTTTTATATTTATTGGGATTTTATTTGTATTTCTTTTAAAATTTATTTAATTTATTTTTAGTCAAACAAAATGCTTTCAACTTATGTTTTAGTTAGGAGTTTGAAAGAAAATAAATTAAATAATAATGGAATATAGATTTCAGTAGTAAAAAATATTTTTGTCAGACAAATTTTGCTAAAATCGTAATTTTATTTAGAAATAAGTAGTAAAGAACATTTTGGTCAGACAATTCATTTAAATTTATTGCAATTTCTATTTGCATTTCAGTAGGAAAAATTTATTTTGTTATTGAAACTTCTGTTTCAGTTGCAAAAAGTATTTTTTTTTCTTTTTTTTTAACTGAATCCCCCTTTTAAAAATTAAAAGTCCATTTTTTACTCAATAGAGTGAAGAAACAATCTATTTAACTTTAAAAGAATCCTTTCATTGTAAGCGGATTTTCCTCCTAGTATTTATTTAAAATTATTTCCTCTTGGAACCTAAGAAAAGTCTTTTGAAACTTATGTCTCTCAATTATTAAAAGAACAAACTTTACTGTTGACAGAAAACGTCTCTGAAACGAAAAATAAAAATAAATATTGATAAATAAATAAAAAGATTTTTATATAAATATAAAATTTAGTTTTTCTACATAAATAAATTTTGTTTTTTCAGACATTGATTCTGCTCAACTCTGTATAAAAGCAATCATTTGATATACAGAATGTTCAATGAGGGTGAAGAATTGTGCAAAAAGTTTTGCAAAGGAATATTTAGACTGAAGACAATAAGTGAGGAGAGACGAAGCTGATAAATCTAGAAATTGAAGATCCCTGAAAAAAAGGGGGTGCTCTAGGGGCCTTTAAAGAAGCATCCCACTAGAGCAAAAAAAAAGAAGGAGAACATGAATGTACCTTGCTACCAGCGGAAGAGAATTTTTATTAAGAAGGATAGAGAGTCTCGCGCGTTTAAGCTCTCTTAGCGAATCGTTTGGATGACTTATCTGGAAGAATAATCGAGAGAGAGAGAGAGAGAGAGGGAGAGAGAGAGAGAATGTTCGAACACAAGCAGACAATCTTGGTGGCGCCGGCACTCAGCAACAGCAGTTGTTGGCGGCCCGGTTCCTCCCAGATGTCCTGGACTGGTCCAGGACCTGGAGAGCTAATTCGCGCGGCCTTGATTCTTCTTCTTAGCATTGGAATTCTATTCGCCAACCTTGTCGTCATTTGTGTCATCAACAGTCGTCGCTATAATAAATACATTCACGCTCAGGTAAAGTAATTTTCGATTCTTTTATTTTTTTTATTAACTTATTTATTTACAAAGTTGCTACGCAAAAGGAAAATGTGTGAAAATCGTTAATAAATCAAAAAATTAGGAAAAAAATATTAAAAGATACAAATTTTCAATAAATTTGGGGTATTTAACGATTGCTATACTGTATAGTAACGATTGCCCTACTGTATAGTAACAATTGATATACTGTTTTGTAATGATTGCCATACTGTGTAGTAACGATTGCTATACAGTATAGGAATCATTGCTATACTGTACAGTAACGATTGTCATACTGTATAGCAATCATTGCCATACTGTATGGCAATCATTACTATACTGTATAGCAATCGTTACTATACAGTATGTCAATCATTACTATACAGTATGGCAATCATTACTATCTAATATAGCAATCGTTACTATACAGTATGTCAATGATTGCTATACACTATGGCAATCATTACTATACAGTATAGCAATCGTTGCTATACAGTATGACAATCATTACTATACGGTATGACAATAGTTACTATGCAGTATAGCAATCGTTACTATACAGTATAGCAATAGTTAAATACCCCAAATTTATTGAAAATTGGTATTTTTTAATATTTTTTTCCTAATTTTTTGATTTATTAACGATTTTTACACATTTTCCTTTTGTAAATTTCAAAGATAGTTTTTTTTTATATATTCTTTTTTTCTTTTTGATAGAGACCTTTTGACTTTGAAACTACATTCAGAGCACTTTTTTTTTAGCATTTTTAGCAGTCTATAAATATAAGAAAAAAAATACGTATTTCTTTTGCCGAAAGTATATTCTAATAATTTTATTGGCTAAATTCAATTATTTTCATAAAAAGAAAAATTCTTCTTAAAAATTGAATTATTTTCAAAAATGTTATTAAAAATCAATACTCAAAAACTTAATTATTTTCGAAAATTCTAATAGTTTTCTTGACAAAATTCAATTATTTACAAAAATTCTAATAATTTTCTTGTCAAAAACTTAATTTTTTTTAAAAATTCTAATAGTTTTCTTGTCAAAATTCAATTATTTACAAGAATTCTAATAATATTCTTGTCAAAATTCAATTATTTTCATAGATAGAAAAATTCATCTTAAAAATTGAATTATGTTCAAAAATGTTTTTAAAAATCTCCGCAAAAACTTAATTATTTTCAAAAATAGAAAAATTCTCTGTAAAAATTCAATTATTTTTGAAAATTCTAATCATTTTCTTGGCAAAATTCAATTATTTCTAAAAATTATGATAATTTTTTTGGCAAAATTCAAAATTTTCATAAATAACAAATTTCTTCGTAGAAATTCAATTATTTTCAAAAATTTTAATAACTTTCTTTGTAAAAATTTAATTATTTTCGTAAATAGAAAAATTCTTCTGAAAAATTTAATTATTTTCAAAAATGTTATTAAAAATCTATACTCAAAAATGTAATTATTTTAATAAATAAGAAAATTCTTCTCCAAAATTCAATTATTTCCAAAATTTTTTTAAATTTTTCGTCAACATGTAAATTATCTTTATGTAATATTTTTATAAGTTATTGAATTTCAAAAAGGTTTGAGTTTGAAATTTTTGAAAATCGTAATATAATTATTTTCATAAATAATAACATTTTTTTAAAGAAATTCAATTTTTTTTCATGAATAATTAAATTTTTTTTAAATTGTTTCGATGGCGAAGGAAAATAAAAACGAGAGTTGAAATTCAACCCTCCATGTGTGCGCATATATGTAAATATAATGAAAAATATGTATTGTTCCTTTCAGCCAAGATATCTGTTAACTAGTCTCGCGAGTAACGATCTTGCCATTGGACTTCTGGTGACTCCATTCGGCTTCCTTCCGGCTATATATGGTTGCTGGCCTTACGGTGAAGTCGTTTGTCAAATTCAGGTAATTTTTTACTGCAACTGCGAAAAAGTTTCATGAATATAAAATTCGAGCGTGTATAGTTACTTGACAACCACCCAACGTCACTTTTTGAAATTTAAATATTACACAAAACACACATCATCCTGTGTTGTAAAGCGAATTAAAATCAAGCTCACTCTCTCCTATATACGAAACATTACTCAAATCTCATCATTCACCATTAATTTTTTTCCTCTTATTTTCATCTCGACTTTTAATGCTTTTACGTAGAAAAAAATATTTTTCTCTCCGACTTAATTATCAAATTCAATTAAGACGATTACATTATTTTCAAAAAATATTCGATATTCAATTATTTTCAATATCTATAATATTTTCATAAAATTTTGCAAAAGAATTCAATTATTAAAAAAAAAATTATAAAATTCATCCAAAATTCAATTATTTTCATAAATAATAAAAATCTTCACAGAAATTCAATTAATTTAGATTTTAGAATAGCATTTTCAAAAAAATTTAGAAAAATTCATTTATTTACCAAAATTTTTATATAATTCTTTACAATATTTTAAATACTTTCACTAATAATAACATTTTTCAGGAAAATTAAATTTTTTTAAAAAATTTTTGTTAAAATTCTAAGCAAGAATTCAATTATTTTCATAAATAATAAAATTCTTCTCAGGAATTCAATTATTTTTAAACAATTTAATAATATTTTTCGCAATAATTCAATTATTTTTATAAATAAAATTCATCGCAGAATTTCAATTATTTTTAATACAATTTTACAGGAATTTCTAAAAAAATGTTATTATTCTTAAAAATTTAATTTCAATTACTCGAAAAAATCAATTATTTAAAAACAAAATTGTTTTCTTTATATTCTTTGGAAGAACTCAATTATTTACAAAAGTATTAGAATTATTCACAGGAATTCAATTATTTTCAAGTATTTTAATAAAATTGTTCGAAAGAAATCAATTATTTTAAATACAATTTTAATTAAATTTTTTGAAATAATTCAATTATTCTTTTAGATTTTAATAAAATTCTTCCCACGAATTCAATTATTTAAAACAAAAATTTAATAATATTTATTATATTTCGAAATAATTAATTATTTAAAACAACGTTTATAAAATTCTTATAAAGAATTCAATTATTTTTAAAAATAACAAAATTTTTCACAGAAATTCAATTTTTTTAAAATGTTTTAATAAATTTTTTCGCAATAATTCAATTATCTTCATATTTAATAAAATTTTTCTCAGGAGTTTAATTATTTTTGAAATTTTTAATAACATTCCTAGCAACTATTCAATTATTTTTATAGATAATAAAATTCATCGTAGGATTTCAATTATTTTTAATACAATTTTATATCAATTTCTCCAAAAATTTAATTATTATTACAAATTTAATTTCAATTCCTCGAAAGAATCAATTATTTGAAATATGTTTTATTAAAATTGTTTGGAAGAATTAAATTATTTAGATAAATATTAGAATTCTTCACAGGAATTCAATTATTTTCAAAATTTTTCGAAAGAAATTAATTATTTTAAATATAATTTTAATTAAATTTTTTTGAAATAATTCACTTATTCTTTTTGATTTTAATAAACTTCTTCCCAAGAATTCAATTATTTACATGAATAATTTCTCTGAAGAATTCAATTATGTAGATACATAACGAAATTATTCTTGAATATTCAATTATTTAAGGCATTTTAATAAAATTCTTTGCAAAATTCAATTATTTTCATAAAAAGTAATAAAACTCATCGAAGAATTTCAATTATTTTTCATACATTAATTAATCGAAAAATTCCATTATTTTTACATATAATGTTTTCCACAAGAATTCAATTATTTAAAATAAAATTTTCATAATATTTCGAAAAAATTATTGATTTAAAACAATGTTTATAAAATTCTTATTTGATTCTGAATTTCTGAAATTATGAATTTTTGTGATAAATTTTGTTTTTAATGAAAATGTTTACATTTTTTCTAATAATTTAATAAAAAATTTTATTAAAGCTTTCAAAGTTATTGATTTGTTTCAAAAAGAATTTTATGAAAGAACTTTAAATAATTGTATCTATTTGAAAATTGATTTCTTTTTAAATTTTTACTTCGAAAATTATGATTTTAAATAATTAAATTTTAGTAAAAATTTTGTCATTTACGAAAATAATTGAATTTTTAAGAAAAAATATTATTCGAACTTTTTAAAAATAATTGAATTGCTTTGAAAAATGTTATTAAAATGGCAAATAATGAAAATAATTTAATTTCAACGAAGAAATTCATTATTGTACACAAAACTAATTGAATTCTAACAATAATTTTTTTTTTAATTATTTAATTTTATTATGTTCTTTGTTTTCTTAAAATTTATTAAAATCTTTGAGAATGATTCTTTTAATTTTATCTATTAGTAGATTTAATTATTTTTTTCTTAACTTTTAGGTGAATTTAACTATCTTGAAACAAAAAAATTCTCGATTAGACAGAAAAAATAGAATTTGATGTCAAAATTATCTAATAAAAGAATCCAAATAATATGACATCGTAAAAAAAAGTAGTAAACAGTAGGTTTTTAGTAGATAAGAACACGAAACTTGGGCATAAATATCAATATAAAATCTGCGTTACAATAAATATAAATCAGAAAATAATCTCAAAAGTGATGAAACACACATATATAAAATAAAGTAAGCTATGAAATTGGTCTATACGCCTTGAATTATTAGGAGAGGAGACATACTAATTTCTAGGAGACAAATGAGTAAGACCGTAATAGGCATGGATGGTAGGTACTTGGAAATCAAGAAATACGCGACCACAAATCACTGTTCCTGGCTCCGGAGTCGCCAAGATTATCGCCAGGAACCTGATAACGCCCTACCAACTCGTGGAACGAGTGCCGGAAGTAGCTCGAGTTCCTGACGGCAATTTCCTCCTAGCAAGTGCTCTCCACCAAGAGAGAGGCTCGATCCCGATCTCACACGAATCTGGCAAAGATAAATCACGCAAAAAAGAACAGACACACCTATATATACTATATACATAGAAAACGAGGACTTTATGGACCAATTGGAATATAATTAATTTCAATTTCATTTTCTCTCCAGAATTATTCAAATAGCGAACAAGTTATCAATTTGTTTTCGAATTAAATACCTTCGCCCCGAGGTGAATGTCACATGTTTTAATTAAACAAAATAATAAACTCTAAAGTTTATTATAATCATTAAAAAATTTATTATTTAAATATTTGTTAGTTTTACGTCCAATCCGATAATAATTTTATAACATTATTTAGGATTCAATTTATTATTATTATTATTATTATTATTATTATTATTATTATTATTATTATTATTATTATTATTATTATTATTATTATTATGAAAATTACAAAAATTTTTATTTTCAAATATAAACTTTTGAATTTAATTTCATAATTAAAATTTTAAAAATTCATTTATTTTCATGAATAATAATATTCTTCGGAAGAATTCAGTTATTTTTATGAAATAATAAAGTTTTTTGCAAAAATTCAATTATTTTCAGTACAATTCTAACTAAATTCCTTACAAGGAATTTAAATTTTCTTTGAAACAATTGCATGATTTTTCAAAAATTTTAATAAAAATATTTGCAAGATTTCAATTATTTTATAATAAATAATAAAGTTTTTCAATAGATTTCAATTATATTAAAAAATTTTGAAACAAATTCTAGTCAAGAATTCAAATGGTTTTCATAAATGATTAAATTTTTCGGAGGATTTTAATTATTTTCAAAAATTTGAAACAAAATTCTTGTCAAGAATTCAATTTTTTTCATAAATACCTAATTGAATATTTTTTACAGAATTTTAATTATTTTCAAAAATTTGAAATAAATTCTTGTCCACAAATCCTTTCGAAGTAAAATTCATCGTAAAAATTATTTTGAAAATTATTTTGAAAATTATTTTAAAAAGTTGAAAAAATTTTTTGTTTAATTCAATTATTTTCAAACTTTTCAATTAAAATTAAATTTTAAATTAAAAAAAAAAAATTTTAATTAAATAAAAAAAATTAAAAATTAAATTAAAAATAAAAAATTCAAAAAAAAAAAAATTCAAAAAACTGCATTATTAATAAAAACACAAAGAAATTCTTCAAAAGAATTTAATTATTTACAAAAACTCTAATAAAAATCTTCAAAAGTATCTATTCTTTGAAAAAATTTAATTATTTTCTATATTTTAATAAAATTCCTTGAATTAATTAAATTATTCTAAAAAAATGTCAATAAAATTTAAAGAACAATTTAATTATTATTAAAAAATTTTAATAAAATTCAATAATGTTTAATTTTTAATGTTTAATTATATTAAGAAACACAATTATTTTAAAAACTTGAAAGAAATTGTTCATAAAATTAAATAACTTTCAAAATTTTCAATTAAAATTATTAAAGAAACTCCATTATTTAAAAAATTTTTTTGACAACATTCTTTTGCAAGAATGCAATGATTTTTAATACATTGATTTTAAAATTTTAAAATTGAAAATATTTGAAAAGAAAAATTATAAAAAAAAGTTAGGAAATAACAAGAGCAAACAACAACTAACTTCAAACTGCGAACAGATTACCGGAATACAACGATTATTAATATAGATTATTAGAATTATTTATTATAATTATTATAATCATATTATAAATATAATAACAAAAACTATAAATATAATTATAAATTATCAAAAATTTTAATTACGTTCTTCGCAAAAGTTCAATGATTTCAAAAAATTTATTATAAAATTTGTTGCAAGAATTTAATTATTCTCATAAAAAGTAAAATTATTAGTATTATATTAGCAAAATTATTAGTAACATTTTTCCAAAAAAATCAATTACTTTTGAAAAATTTTGATAAAATTCTTTCTAAAATTTTAATATCAGAAAATAATCAATTTTTCTATGAATTATTTATTTTTCTATTTAAAAAAATTGAATTCTCATAGAATTTTCGGATAAAAATTGATTTAAAAATGAATTTTAGTTAAAATTTTACAAAATAATTGAATAATACAAGCGTTATTGTATGAATTTTTTTTTAGAAATAATTAAATTTCAAAAGAATTTTAAATGGAAATCTTTGAAAATTGCAATTGTTGTAAAACTATAATAATATTTAAATACATACTTTACAAATTTATTAATTTAATATTTTTCTAAAAAAATATTAAAATTTTGAATAATTTTTCTTTTAACATTTAAAAAAAAAGAACATTGAATTTTGAAAGAATTACTTACAGTTGTAATTTTTACAAATAGTTAAATTTCAAAGAGCTTTTACAGATTAAAATTATTCCAAAATTTTAAGTCTTGTGGAAAAATAAATAAAAATAACTATTTAATTATTTATTTGATAAAAATTATTTTAGTTTTGAATAATATTGAGAAATTATGAGAAAAAATTCTTCTTTTGTAAAATTGTAATTACAATTTTTTTAAAATAGTTTAAATTTCTACAAAAATTCAAAGATATAAATTAAATTTCCAACTAATTGGAATTTTTTGTCAAAATTAATTGAAATAAATATGTTATATTTCAAAGAATTTTATTTCTTACAATTATTTTGAAACATAGTCGTATTTTTTAAGAATTCTAACTAAAAATTTGGAAAATAATGAATTTTAGAAAAGTTTAGAATTGATGTTTTTTCCAGGATAAGAAAGAAAGAAAGAAAATTAAAATTTTTCATGGAAAATGGGAAAAAAGTCAGGAAAATTAATTTCTTCATTCGATTCTTTGTAAAGAAAATTACTTTGTGCAACACCTGTAAGGAAAGTAATACTTTGCATGCCTGTAAAGTAGGCGCAAAACAGTACTTTGCTGCACTAGTGCGGCAAAGAGCTTACTTTGCTGCACTAGTGCGGCAAAGTGCTTATTTTGCTGCACTAGTGCGGCAAAGTGCTCACTTTGCTGCACTAGTGCGGCAAAGTTCTTAAACTTTTGGGTTTTTTTGGTGATATACATAGGTATTTGTTTTCTATTGTAGAATACCTGTTTTTTACAGTAATATACGCGTAGAAAACCACGTATATTACGTGCGGTAACATACGTTTCAAACCCTGCTAAACAGTACGTATGTTGGCGTCAACTAGCTTTTTTTAAACAGCTTTTTTTATCAAAACCAAAAGGTGTTGCACAAAGTACTGTGTGCAACACGTACGAAAGAAGATTTTCCGACTTCGTGCAAATTGCTGCCCTCGCTTCGCTCGGGACAGCAAACTTTGCACTCGTCGGAAAACAGCTTCTTTCTGTACTTGTTGCACAATATACTATTTTGTTACCCGATTTATTGTTTCACTTTTCCCTATAATAAAAGAAACCACTAATAAAAAAGTTAGAAAGAAAACTAACTTTTTAAAAAAATATAAATCTCGTTCTCCATTTTGTATTTTTTTTTACATTTGTTCCTGTTTGTTTTTTAACTGCACTTTTGGCACTAAATATTTTTACAGTATATGCATATATAATAATATTTTTTGCCATTTTCTTTTAACCCCGTTCTCGATTCTATACATTACTCGTCATCTGTGTATTTGTGAGTGTGTGTGTGTGTGTGCGGAGTATTTAATTTGAGGGCTGAGAAAAAGGGTGCCTATAGTAAAATTCATTGTGGCAGATGGCACAAAATCGTAATGTTAGTTGCATCCATAAAGATACATGAGAGCAGTTAAGAGGCGGTTACTATGGTGACCGTTGGCAAAATGCCAAGAAAAAAAGCGCTGATAATCTCAAAAGGACTGGGGTACAAATCTGGCCTTATTTGTTTGTTGAAGACCTTCACCTCACCTTTCTCCCGTTGATGAACCTGAAACACTTTATAATTCCAAATTGATAGGGCTCCTATTTTTATCATTCATTATTTTATTCCTCAACTTTTTTTTTTCTTTCCTCAATCAATTCTTAATCAATTCTTAATCAATTTCTCATCAAATTTCAAGTGTTCTTTTCTAAAGTACGTTCTATTATTTTCCAAATGAATACTAATTAATTTCTCTCTCTTTCTCTTTTTTTTCTCTCTTTGAAAATTTAAAATGCTGTTAATTGTTTTTTTCAAATTGTTCAGAGAATCAAACTGTTCATCAAATTGAAATTTTACTTCGAAATCAATTTATTTTAACTCGCATTCTTTTATAACACTCGTATAAATTTACTAATAAAATGATGAAAAGTCATCAATTATTTTCAAAAATTTTAATTAAATTCTCCGTAAGTATTCAATTATTTTCACAAATAAGAAAATTTTGCATAGGAATTCAATTATAAAGAATTTAATTTAAAAAAAAAATTGAATTAAATTTAAAAAAAATTAATTATTTTTAAAAATTTTGATAAAATTGTTTGAAAAAATGTAATTATTTTCATTACAATTTTTATTCAATTCTTCGAAAAATTTGAAATGAATGTAAAAGAATTGTCTGACTACAGATTGCTTTTACTACTAATTCGAAAGTTATGAAAATCAATATGTTCAATTTTGTCTGACTAAAATTATCTCTTACTACTTGTTTCTAAATGAATACGAAAATATAAGAATTGTGTTTAACATTTCCATAAGTGGATGAACTTCAAAAGATTTTGATTTGAAATTTTGTCAATTTTCAATTTTAAATGAATTTAATTAGAAATATTAAAAAAGTTGGATTTAAAAAAAAATTTTAAAAAGTAAAATTCTTCTGAAATTAGTTTTTGTTAATATATATTTAATTGATTATTAAAAATAATGGATTTATAGAAGAATTTTAGTTAAAAACTCTAAAACAAATTGAATTTTGAAAGAATTACAAATGATTGCGGAAATTCAATTATTTTCAAAAGTATAGTAAAATTCCTCTCAGAAATTCAATTATTTTCAAAAATTTTCATAAAATTCTTGGCAAAATTTTAATTATTTTCAAAAATTTTAATAAAATTCTTGTCAAAATTTTAATTATTTTCAAAAAATTTTCTTAATTCAATTATTTTTAATATCTACTATACTTTAATAAAAATTCCTTAAAGAATTCAATTATTTAAGAAAAATTTTAATAAAATTCTACGCAAACATTTAATTATTTTCACAAATAATAAAAATTTCACAGGAATTCAATTATTTACAAATTATTTTCATATATTATTCAATTATTTTCATAAATAATAAAACAAAATTATATTCAAAAATTTTAATGCAATTCTTTGCGTAACAATTCAATTTTTTTCAAAATAATTTTGATAAAATTCTTCGCAGAAATTCAATTATGTTCAAAAATTTACAAAAATTCTCATCAAAATTTCAATTATCTTTATAAATTTAAATAGTAAAATTGTTCTCCAAAATTCAATTATTTTCAAAAATTTTAATAAAATTCTTGGCAGGATTTCAATTATTTTTAATACAATTTTCATCAAATTTCTCGAAAAATGAAATTATTCTTAAAAATTTTATTTAAATTTGTCAAGAGAATTACAATTATTTAAGAATTTGCTGATAAAACTCTTTATGAAATTTTAATTTTAATAAATATGCAATTGTTTAATAAAATATTTATTTTTGTAGTTAAATAATTGAATTCTCGTAGAATTTTCTAATAAATATTGATTTAAAAATGAATTTCAAATTAAAATCTTTGAAAATTTGAACTTTTCATACTTTTAATTAAGAATTCTGTAGAATTAATTTTTCTCAAAAAGTTTAATAGAATTTTTTTAAATTTTTTGAAGTTTTTAATTTCTATTATATTTAATTGAAGAGTGTTAGAATAATCGAAATTTCATAAAATTAAATTGTCAACAAAAGATTTGAAAATTCACAAAGAACTTTTTCAAAAATTATTAAAAAAAAAAATTGACTCAAAGAAGAATTTTAGTTGAAAATTCTAGAAATGAATAATCATAATAATGAAAATAATTGTTATATGTTATTGAATTTAAAATTTTTGAATATCTTAATTTCTATAAAAAATAATGATTAAATATTTATTTGAAAATGAAGTTATTGGATGTTTTCGAATAATTTTCGTTTTAAAAACCAAGAAAATTTCGTTTTTCAACCTGAAAAACCTGGAAAAGTCAGGGAATTTCGTAAAGAGCAGAAGCGTGGTAACATATAATGTATTTTTATTTAATTTATTTTTCTTGCAGTATTTTTTTCCAGCATGAAATTGAACATTAGCAAGAAAAATACAGAGAAAAATTATCTGTTTTAATGAAATTTCGAAGAGAATCAATCATATTACACAAAAATTCCAATAAGAATTATTTTGTTCTTACCAGTAAACTATGAGGTATTGAAAAGTGTTCACATGTTAAATAATTAAATTAAATTAATTAATAATAATTAATTAACTCCGTATGAATTTCCGTACTGTAATTAGTAATTAGTTAAATCAAATTAATTAATAATTATTTAATTAATTAATTGAAATTAGTTAATAATTAATTAATAATTATTTAATTAATTAATTGAAATTAGTTAAATCAAATTAATTAATAATTATTTAATTAATTAATTGAAATTAGTTAATAATTAATTAATAATCATTTAATTAATTAATTAATTGAAATGAATTAATAATTAATTAAATCAGATTTACAGTTACAAAAATAATTAAATAGCGTTAAAGATTAATTTCTCCAATTACATACATACAAACATATGTGAGATTTGAAAGGGAAATGGTGTAAATATATGTTTGGTTTGTGAAGTAAATCAGGGTCAGATCAGGCAAGTTCTAAATCGTATGGAGTACGGACGGTTAGTTTCAAATCCCTACTTCATTACTGGATTGATCGATTTGCGCGAGCCATTGGATTTGCCTGGTGAAGCTACCTAAATGTTACCTTAATCCAGGTTTCGAATTCGAAAGCACTGTATTGAATAACTCGGCAGTGAAGGATTCGATTGTCTACCATTCCCTCACACGTATCATTCGATTCAATCCAAGACGTGTAACATATCCCAATACACTTTCAACTAACCAACGTGTCTTGAGAATTCTCGCCTCTTCACCAATGCTGCAATCACTTCGCTTTTTTTTCCGTTTTTTTTTTCAATCAAATCCAATCGATTCCTTACAAAAACTATTCACTTTCTTACTTTTCATTAGCAGTTTTCTAATTTAATAATATTTTATTTTAAGAAAATTCTTTCCAGTTAAAATTCAGTAGAAGAAGATATTTTTAGTTAGATAAATTTGTTAATCTTCCTATTTATTTTTAAACAAGTAGTAAAAATTAATTTTGGTCAGACTAATGTACTGATTCTCATAACTATCGAATCAGTAGAAAAATTAATTTGCAGTCACACATTTTTTTTTTATATTTATTCCAAAGCAAACGACAATTGTTTTAGTTTTTAGCAAATTTCTACATGATTACAACAATTTATATATATAATATCAATGATTAAATGAAATATTTTTTGAAAATTTATTTTTAGTCAATAAAAATTTATATTAATAACTTTTAACTTGTGTTTCAGTCGCGAATGCAAAAAAAAAAAGAAATTAATTTAAAGGGCAATGTAGATTTCAGTAGTATAAAATTTTTTAGTCAGACAAATTTGCTAAAATCACATTTCTTTAGAAATAAGTAGTAAAGAACAATTTTGGTCATGCAAATATATTTTTTTCAATACTTTCGAATCAGTAGTAAAAGTTATTTGTAGTCAAATAATTCTTTTTCATTTTGCGATTTGTATTTGTATTTTAGTAGTAAGATTCATATTCAATCAGTCTAAATGATTTATATTTGTGTTTTAGTAGCGAATGGAACTTTTTTCTTCTCAAAAAAACACAAGAAGAATAAATTTAATTAAAAATGAGATATTTCCAAATTTCAATCCCAAGAAAATATTTTTAGTCAGATAAATTTGTTAATCTTTCTGGCTTATTTAAAAACAAGTAGTAAAGTACAATTTTTTGTCAGACTTTATTTTATCTCATAACTTTCGAATCAGTAGTTCAAGTTTCAGTGGTAAAAGATGTTTTAAGTCAGACAAATATACTAAAATCTTATTTATTATGAGAAAAGTAGTAAAAACCAGGTTTGGTCAGACAAAGCTAAAATCTTATTTATTTAGAGGTAAGTAGTAAAAAACAAGTTTGGTGAGACAAATTTGCTTAAATATTTATTATTGTGAAAAAAATAGTAAAAATCAAGTTTGGTCAGACAAATTTGCTAAAATCTTATTTATTTAGAAATAAGTAGTAAAAACCAAGTTTGGCCAGCCAAATTTGCTAAAATCTTATTTATTTATAAATAAGTAGTAAAGAACAAGTTTGGACAGACAAATTTACTAAAATCTTATTTAGAGATAAGTAGTAAAGAACAAGTTTGGTCAGACAAAGCTAAAATCTTATTTATTTAGAAATAAGTAGTAAAAACCAAGTTTGGCCAGCCAAATTTGCTTAAATCTTTTTTATTGTAAGAAAAGTAGAAAAACCAATTTTGGTCAGACAAAGCTAAAATCTTATTTATTTAGAAATAAGTAGTAAATATTATTAGTATAATAAGTAGTTGCAAATTTTACATATAATTCAATTTTAGGTTTCCAATTGAAATGTTTAAAAAAATTGAATTTTTCAAAGAATTGCAGTTGTAATTTAAAGAAATGATCAAATTTCAGTTCAAATTGTAATTTTTGAAATATTTATTTTTTGGTTTTAAAAGTATTTTTTAAGTTGGTAATTGAATTTTCTTATCAGTTACAGAAACAATTTTAAACAATACATACATTTCTAAAGCTTATAAATTAATATTTTAAAAATAATTGAATTTTAGAACGTTTAATATAACAATTTTTATAAATAATAAAATTTCAAAACTTTTCAAAGTGAAAGTTTTTTTTTTTTAAATTGAATTTTGAAACCGTTTTAGTTATAATTTTTGATAAATAATTTAATTTTAAAATTTAAATTAAGATTTTTAAAATAATTAAAGTTTTTGAACAGTTGCAGTTGTAATTTTTACAAATAATTGAATTTCACAGGGTTTCGAATTGAAATTTTTGTAAATAATTGGATTTTTAAATGAGTTTCCATTGCAATTTTTATAAAGAAACGAATTTTAGGTTTCAAATTATAATTTTAAAAATAATTGAATTTATGGAATAGTTTCAGTTGAAATTTTTACAAATAATTTAATTTTAGGTTTTAAAATGAAATTTTTATAAATAAAACATTGTAGAAGGTTTCAAATTCAAATTTTTTTTTTAAATGGAATTTTTGAAACAGTTTCAGTTATAATTTTTATAAATAATTGAATTTCAAATTTTCAAGTTAAGATTTTTGAAATATTACAATTAAAAGTTTTACAAATAATTGAACTGCAAAAAAGGTTTCAAATTGAAATTTTTAAAATAATTGAATTTTTTAAAGAGTTGCAGTTGTAATTTTAATAAATAATTTAATTTCACAAATTTTCAAATTGTATTTTTGGAAGTATTTACTTTTTGAAACAAATTTGCTTAAATCTTTTTCATTGTAAGAAAAGTATAAAAAACCAAGTTTAGTCAGACATATTTGAAAAATCTCATTAATTTAGAAATAAGTAGTAAAAAAACAAGTTGGTTCAGACAAATTTACTAGAATATTATTTATTATGAGTTAAGTAGTAAAACCCAAGTTTGGTCAGACAAATTTCCTAAAATCTTATTTAGAGATAAGTGGTAAAGAACAAGTTTGGTCAGACAAAGCTAAAATCTTATTTACATAGATATAAGTAGTAAAAACCAAGTTTGGTCAGACAAAGCTAAAATCTTATTTACTTAGAGATAAGTAGTAAAACCCAAGTTTGGTCAGACAAAGCTAAAATCTTATTTACATTAAAATAAGTAGTAAAACCCAAGTTTGGTCAGACAAAGATAAAATATTTTATATATTATTGATATAAGTAGTCAAAACCAAGTTTGGTCAGACAAAGCTAAAATCTTATTTACTTAGAGATAAGTAGTAAAACCCAAGTTTGGCCAGACAAAGCTAAAATCTTATTCACATTAAAATAAGTAGTAAAAACCAAGTTTGGTCAGAAAAATGAATTTAATTTCATAACTATCGAATGAGCAGTAAACGTAATATGTAGTAAGACAATTTTTTAACTTTTTTTGCAAGTTTGTTTACTACTGCAATTTGCCTAATGTTTCAATAGTAAAATTTATTTTTAGTCAGACAAAATATTTTCAACTTTTGTTTTAGCAATTAGCAATCGTTAAAACAACACAATGAAGAATGTTCTGATGTGTAAGAATCAATTCAAATAATTAAGCATAGATTCTATACACAGTAAAAAGTAAAGAAAAAAATTATAAAGAATAAACACATAAATGAATCAAAATTGTAGAGTAAATATTATTTATAAATTATAACTTATAATTGACGAATTCTGTTTCGCTTGAAATTTTAAATTGTATGTCATGCTCTGTTGTTTTAATAATCATAAAAACAGAGGGCATTGAAATTTTGCTAGTTTTAAAATAATTGTTTCATAAAATAAATAATTTATTATAACTAATAATAATATTCCAAAAGCTTTTAAATGAACAATTGGTAATAAATGTTTCAGGCGCTGCTCAGAGGGGCTCTCACTCAACAAAGTGCTGTAATTCTGGTTTGCATGGCGATAGATCGTTACATCTGCATGTTACATCCTCATCGTTATCATAGACATTCCACAAGAAAGGTGAGTTTTAATTCTATCGTAAAATATTAATAATTCATTTTGCATCGCAAGGTTGAAAATTACTTTGGTTATTTTCCAAATTTTTTAATACACAATAAAAACGAGAAAAAGAAATTAATATTAGAATTGAAAATCAAAATGAAGGAAGAAATTTACACTTGGGAAAAAAGTACGGTGATTGGAATTGAACTTAAACCGTTGTGCACTCTATATACTATAGTTTCTCCTAGTATGAATATAGATTTAATCTTCTTCAATAAAAGAACGCTGACTCATACGTGTATGATTTCTTTTGTTCAAGCGCTTCTTTTGTTCAAATAAAATGCATTATATTTAAAAAAAAGAATTTATTAAAACAAAAAACAAAGTGAAAAAGAAAGTTTTAAATTATCTTGAAGGTTCCAAATTTAAGATTGAAATAAAAATTAAAGTTAAAATTAAAGTTGAAATTAAAGTTAAAATTAAAGTTAAGTTAAAATCAAAGTTGAAATTAAAGTTGAAATTAAAGTTAAAATTAAAGTTAAGTTAAAATTAAAGTTGAAATTAAAGTTAAAATTTTAATTAAAAATTAAAGTTGAAATTAAAGTTAAACTTAAAAATTTAAACTAAATTTAAGTTAAAATTAAAATTAAATCAAAACTAAAAGTAAATTTAAGATTAAGATTGAAAATAAAATTTAAATTAATCATTCGACAGAAAGAAATGTCCTAGTTTTTTTCTGTGTAAAAAATGTTTGTTTTATTGTTTTTTTTGTGCGCTTTGCCTTGTGTATAATATATTTTTGTTACAATGATTTTATTCATTTTGAGATTCCTTTATCCACATATATTAAAACACTTGGCAGCACCACATATTTTATGACTAGAGTTTACGGTTTTACTGCATTTCCAAACTGAATTCAGTGCCAACTAATCGCTTGATTTCGGGCTTTCTCTTGTCTCGGCAGATTAGTTTTTACTTGTGACACGTATTTTCACAAATATTATTACAGACAAAAAACAAATTAATTTTGTGTTAGAAACTATTTTCATTTCATTTTTTTTTTTTTTAATAATTTTTACTTATTATTATAATTTGCCATTTTTATATTATTTAAGTTTCGTACGTTCAGAGGACGCGACAAAATTTTTAGTTTCTCCTTTTTAATTTGTATTTTACAAAAACAAAAGTTATTTCCTGAGAAATATTAAAAAATTAATTTTTATCTAAGTAAATGTTTAATTTACAAAATTTTTCATCTTAGATGGACCATGAGGTTCTAAACGATCAAGTAAACGAAATTTGTTTGCAAAAATGTTTTTCAAAAATTACTCTTCATTTGAAAATTTAAATTAAAAATAAAATTTGAAATCAAGCAGTAAGGAAATTTATTATTTACTTTTTTCATACGTGACACAATTTTATTTAATAAAATTAAAATTTTAAGTAGAAATAAATATTTTTCGATCGTTTGAACCTTAAAAATTTAAGGTACATAATTTCAGTATAATAATTTTTAAAAATATTTAAATGTAAAAAATGTTTTGTTCAGTTAAACGTTAAAAATTTTAGGAAAATTAATTTTTAATTACAAATTTTTAAATGTAAATTTCTTAAATTTGAATTATTTATGTTTGGTTACTGAGTAAAAGTTAAAAATTTAAAACATTAAAAAAATATTGTTAAACGACTGTATTTTTTCATTTTGAAAATATTTTTAAATTTTTTTTTTCAAATTAACATTTTTGAAATAATTCAATTTTAGAAGGTTTAGAATTAAAAGTTTTATTTATAAAATAATTTTTTTATAATAATTTTTTTTTAATTTTTAAAATAATTGAATTTTTTAAAGAGTTTTAGTTGTAATTTTTATAAATAATTGAATTTCAGGTTTCAAACTTAGATTTTTGAAATAATTAAATTTTTGGAAATGTTACAGTTGCAATTTTTTTTTACAAATAATTGAATTTCACAAGGTTTCGATTCGAAATTTTTATAAATAATTGAACTTCAGAAAATTTTAAATTGAAATTTTTAAAATAATTTAAATTTTGGATGAGTTTTTGTTGCAATTTTTATAAATCAATGAATTTTATGTTTTTTTTATAAATAATTGAACTTTACAAGGTTTTAAATTGAAATTTTTTAAATAATCAAATTTCATAAGGTTTCAAATGGAAGTTATTTTAAAAAATTGAATTTTTGAATTTATAATTTTCATTTAAATTAGTTTCAATTATAATTTTTATAAATTATTGAATTTCAAGGTTTCAAATTAAGATTTTTTGAATAATTAACATTTTGAAATTTTAGAATTAAAAGTTTTATAAATAATTGAACTTCAATAGGTTTAAAATTGAAATTTTTGAAATAATTGAATTTTTGAAAGAGTTGAAGTTGTAATTTTAATAAGTAATTAATTTTCAGAAATTTTCAAATTGTAATTTTTAATGTTTTTAAAATAATTAAATTTTTGGAATAGTTTCAGTTGAAATTTTTACAAATAATTGAATTTCAGGTTTCAAATTGAAATTTTTGAAATGACTTAGTTTTTGAAAGCAGAGTTGCAGTTCTAATTTTAATAAATAATTGATTTTCACAAATTTTCAAATCGTAATTTTTTAAATTTTTTTAATAATTGAATTTTTGGAATAGTTTCAGTTGAAATTTTTACAAATAATTGAATTTCAGGTTTTAAATTGAAACTTTTGAAAGAATTGAATTTTTGAAAGAGTTGCAGTTGTAATTTTAATAAATAATTGATTTTCAGAAATTTTTAAATCGTAATTTTAAAAATTTTTTAAATAATTGAATTTTTGAAATAGTTTTAGTTTAGATTTTAAGAAACAATTGAATTTTTGGTTTCAAATTGAAAGTTTTGAAATAATTGAATTTTTGCAAAAAGTTGCAAGTTGCAATTTTAAGAAATAATTGATTTTCACAAATTTTCAAATCGTAATTTTTGAAATATTTATTATTTTGATTTTGAAAATATATTTATAGAAATTTCACGTCTGTCAGTAACAGAAAGCTATTAAAATACATGTATGTTAAATACAATATGTGTATTTTAAACAAGTTTCATTTTCAAATTATTATTCGTTTAAAGTGCAAGTGGCTGACGAGCATTTTATCTCCATTTTAAGTGTGAAGTTGAAAATAATTTTCTATACAAAATAAAAAACACGCATGTCACTCATAAAACGCAGAAAGTAAAATTAAAAGTAAATTAAAATTAAAAGTAAAATTAATTTAATTGTGTCATAATTGAGAATTAAAAAAATTTCTAAGTAATAAAATTTATAAACTTTAAAAGAAAATTAATTAATTAATTAATCAATTAATTATTTAATTAATTAAAAGTTTAAAGTTTTTAATTTTAGTATTTTAAGTTTGTTTAACTTTTAATAGTGAAACTTTTCTAATTATTTAATTGTTGGCTTGTCTTTTTGCCATGTAAGTTAATCATAATAAATCTTGTCTTTCTTAGCAACAGAAGTAGTAATAAATATTCTTATAGTATTTTATAAAATAAGCAAAAAGTCTAGATTCTCTTGTTTTGTAAGATTTATCATCAAGTTCATAATATTTGCTACTTTGAGACAGTATTTTTAATAATTAAAAACTGAAAAGATAATTATTTTATCTACTTCTCAAGAATTAAAATTATTTTCTTCTAAAGAAGAAAATAATCTATCAGCAATATTGGATATTTTTTATTATAACAATATCATTAAATTTATTTACGTAAAATTAATCAAATAATTATAAAATTATATAATTAATAAAATAATTCATTATCAATATTGGAAATTATATTTTTTTATGATAATAATATTCAAATTAATTATAAGCAGAATTTAATTTTATAAAATAACAAAATATAATCCATTAGTAATATTAAAAATTTCGTTTTTATAACAAATATTGAATTAATAGTAAAAAAAATTTTATTTTATTATAAAAATAATAAAATAATCCATTAGCAATATTGGAAATTATTTTTTTTTATAATATTGAACACCATATTTTCATTTTATATGTAACACTGGTAATGTGACATCTTTTTTTTTTATGAAAAGTTTCAGCCAATTTCAGTCGGCGAATAAATGGACATTAATCATTTTACGTTACACGATAGGATAATAGATTAAAATGAACACCTTATTCATCTTTCTAAAGTCAACTTTACAAGAGCTAGGAGAATGAAAACTCTTACATCTCAGATAATGCAGAGAGGTCATTATAGTGAGCTTTTCTATTTGAAAAAAAATTTATCAAAAAAAAAAAAAAATTCCAATGGGAAACATTTATCAAAGCACAAGAACTCTATTCAAACATTTGAAACATCAAACAATATTTGAAGATTACAATTTTTCCAAATATTTTAAACATTAAAAATTTTGTTAACATTTTAAACATTGAAGCTTTTGTTAACATTTTGAACACTAAAATTTTTTAAACATTTTAAACATTAAATTATTATACGTCAACTTTATAGCTTTAAACAATTGAAACTCGTTAAATTTTTCTAATTAAGTTTAATTAAAAAACAATTATCTAAATGCAGGAAGATAAAAATTTCCTAATTGAAAATTTTTTCCTCTAGAACGTACACGTATTTCTTTACCTTTGACATCAATTAGTTTTTGCTTTTTCATTTTAATTAATTATTTTTTACTGTAATTTATTATTTTTCTGTTTTAATGGATTATTTTTTATTGTAATTAAATTTTTTTTTTGTTTTAATTATTTAATTTTTCTTAATTCTCTTTCTTTAATTTATTTTTCTATTGTAATTAATTAGTTTTTTATTTTAATGGATTTTTTTTTATTTTAATTATTTATTTCTTCTTCATTTTCATTCTTCAATTTATTTTTCTATTTTAGTTTATTAATTTTTATTTTTAAGAATTATTTTTTATTGTAAATTATTATTTTTCTATTTTAAAGAATTATTTTTTATTGCAATGAATTATTTTTCACTTTAATTATATAATTTTTCTGAATTTTCTTTTTTTTATTTTATTATTTCTATTTCAATGAATTGTTTTTCTATTTTAATTACTTAATTTTCACTATAATGAATTATTTCCTACTTTAATTACTTAATTTTTCTTTATTTATATTAATATTTTTCAATTCAATGAATTATTCTTCTATTTTAATGGAATATTTTACTAAAATTTTTCTACTCACTTAGTAAAAATTTTATTTACTATTCGACTATTTATTTAGAACTTACTTTTTCCAATAAATTCAGAAAAGATTTACTTGAAATAATCAAATTTTAGTTGAATCAACCAAATTACCGAATTCTTTTTCCGAAAGCAAAATTTATTCAACTGTTTAATTCAAGTTTACCTAACTCAAGTAAATATTTATTTAACTTGAAACAAACTTTGTCTAAAATAACCCAAATAACTGAAAACTTAAAATAATCAAAATAACCTAAAATTTAAAAGAACCGAAAACTATACAAAAAGAAAGATTATTATTAAAAGATTATTTCATAAATACATTTTTTCCAACTGTATATTATATCGATTCTAAGTTTATTTACTCCATTTTATTTGGTAAAATTTGATTAAAAATCGTGAGTAAAAGTAAATAAAAAAACATGCTCAATATAACTCTATTCATGGAAAGAGTACCACACTGTAATTTAATGCTATGGCTTTGATACAATTGTGATTGGCTAACTGGGTGACAGTTCAAAAAAAAAAAGAAAAAGAAAAAAAGAAAAAAAAGGTAAAAACTGAGAGTTTAAAAGCAAAGCAAAAAACAATAATTTCGCGTGGCTATGAAAGTCGTCGTGTCTTCCATTCATTCTGTAATTTTATTTTTCAACCACGAAATTAAAGAACGCCCATTTTTCTGCAGCCATTACACAATTCTAACTTCATTTTGCGCTTTGTTTTATGTTATTCAGTTGATCAACGGTTGCTTTTAAGAATAAAATTCTATCATTTATATTTCCTTCGCAACTATAAATATTGCAATTTTCAATATTTCTTTGCATGCTTGGAAATTAATTGGAAATTTTTTTGTTTCCAAGTTGTTTAATTTAAGAAATTGCAAATCCATTATTTCTAATTAAAAATAAAAAGATTTTAATTATATGAAATTAATTAAATGGAAATTTCTTAGTTCATTTTTAAATGTTTTGTAATTAAAATAAAAAAAGGGAAAATTTCTTTGATTAAAAATTTTAAAAAATCTTTTTTATACAATTTGGTGAAATCTATTTTTGTGAAAGTAAATATTTTTGAATTTGTTTTTGTTTATGTTCGTATAGTATTACATGCGGCAGGGTTGTGTGGCTGTGATGTCAACTACTTGGATAGCAAGCGTGGCAATTTTTGGAGTTCTCGTTCTCCCCAAGGGCGGCTATTATTTCAACGCGACTGGCCTTCTCGCCTGCGATCCATTCTTTTCTAGAGCCTCGCTTAGGTATTAGGATTCATTGTCTATGAATAATATCAGGACTCCAAGTCTATGATTTTTGCACTAAAAACTATGACTAATCGTTTTTTTGTAATTTTTTTACTGAAAATATCTAAACTACAATAATTATGATGATTCTATCTGAATTTGAATTAGTAAAAATTTTTAGTAAGTAAATTTTGTAAACAAGTACTGGCGTAGTATTTTTGCTAGCACGCCAATATTCAGATAGAAAAAGAGAGAGAGATATTGTACCTAAAAGCTGAAAGTTAAAATCAAAAATTGCGAATCTGTTCCATATTTTCTCTTGAATTTTACAAGTTTTACAAGTTTTCCTATTTTAATTTTAATTTAACTTTGCAAGCTTTGCAAAGTTTTGCCATCGAGAGCAATAATTATAGTTTTAAAACAGAGTAAAGCTCTATAAATGACAGAGCTTTGAATATTTGAAAACTATGAAACATATATATAAATTTATTAATTTGAAATTACTTTTAGGATTCTCGCTTGCTGTTGCTTCTATTTTCCTACGACGATGGTGCTCATGTACTGTTACGGTTCTGCCTTTCACGTCAACAAACTGCGATTAAAGAGGGTAGTTTGTGTCAACACGCCGGAAGTTGTCGGCGGTGGTAACATCGAGAGGGTGAGTTTTATTATATTATGTCATTTATAATATTGGTTTTTAATTAAGCCTGGCGACTAATAAACATCTTAAATTTCCCTCTATATCCAAAGTAATCAAACTTTTTTTTTCGTTACAAAATTATTATCTATACAAAATTTAAAATTATAAATTTTTAATATTATATAAAATATAAATATATGTCACATAAAGTAAACTTTATGTGACTAACAATCTAACGACAACGAATCACTACTAAACGTTCAAATGAACAAAAATTAATTATTTCTTAACTTCAAATGAATATTTTACTATAATAATTTTGCTGAAACTACGAAAAAAAATAATTAAGTAAATCGATTCTAAATGTAAAATTTTAGTTTTTAAATTTTGCAATAACTAATTTTTGAATACATTTTTAATAAAATATAAACAAATATCTTTGACAATCATTAATAAAATTCGTTCTTCATATTTCTTCCAAAAATTTAGGGCAAAAACAAACAACTCTTCCTCTAGACACTTTTCCGTGAAACAAAAATCAAAAAAGTTATCAAGTTGTGTCCCTAAAAGTATGAAAAATTCAGGTTTATCAACCATGGAAATTTCAAACCTTGGTATCTTTGTCAATTTTTAATAAAATTAATTTTTCTTTTTTGTTCCTTAATTATCAAACAAAAACAAACAACTTTTCCTTTAGACACTTTTCTCTAAAACAAAAATAAAAAAAGTTATCAAGTTGTGTCCCTGAAAGTATGAAAAATTCAGGTTTATCAACCATGGAAATTCCAACCCTTGGTATCTTTGTCAATTTTTAATAAAATTATTTTTTCTTTTTTGTTCCTTAATTATCAAACAAACACAAACAACTTTTCCTTTAGACACTTTTCTCTAAAACAAAAATAAAAAAAGTTATCAAGTTGTGTCCCTAAAAGTATGAAAAATTCAGAATTATCAACCATGGAAATTTCAAACCTTGGCATCTTTGTCAATTTTCAATAAAAATAATTTTTCTTTTTTGTCCCTTAATTTTCAAACAAAAACAAACAACTTTTCCTTTAGACACTTTTCTCTAAAACAAAAATCAAAAAAGTTATCAAGTTGTGTCCCTAAAAGTATGAAAAATTCAGGTTTATCAACCATGGAAATTTCAAACCTTGGTATCTTTGTCAATTTTTAATAAAATTAATTTTTCTTTTTTGTTCCTTAATTATCAAACAAAAACAAACAACTTTTCCTTTAGACACTTTTCTCTAAAACAAAAATCAAAAAAGTTATCAAGTTTAGTCCCTAAAAGTATGAAAAATTCAGGTTTATCAACCATGGAAATTTCAACCCTTGGTATCTTTGTCAATTTTTAATAAAATTATTTTTTCTTTTTTGTTCCTTAATTTTCAAACAAAAACAAACAACTTTTCCTTTAGACACTTTTCTCTAAAACAAAAATAAAAAAAGTTAACAAGTTGTGTCCCTAAAAGTATGAAAAATTCAGGTTTATCAACCATGGAAATTTCAAACCTTGGTATCTTTGTCAATTTTTAATAAAATTATTTTTTCTTTTTTGTTCCTTAATTTTCAAACAAAAACAAACAACTTTTCCTTTAGACACTTTTCTCTAAAACAAAAATCAAAAAAGTTATCAAGTTGTGTCCCTAAAAGTATGAAAAATTCAGGTTTATCAACCATGGAAATTTCAACCCTTGGTATCTTTGTCAATTTTTAATAAAATTATTTTTTCTTTTTTGTTCCTCAATTTTCAAACAAAAACAAACAACTTTTCCTTTAGACACTTTTCTCTAAAACAAAAATCAAAAAAGTTATCAAGTTGTGTCCCTAAAAGTATGAAAAATTCAGGTTTATCAACCATGGAAATTTCAACCCTTGGTATCTTTGTCAATTTTTAATAAAATTATTTTTTCTTTTTTGTTCCTTAATTTTCAAACAAAAACAAACAACTTTTCCTTTAGACACTTTTCTCTAAAACAAAAATCAAAAAAGTTATCAAGTTTAGTCCCTAAAGGTACGAAAAATTCAGAATTATCAACCATGGAAATTTCAAACCTTGGTATCTTTGTCAATTTTCAATAAAAATAATTTTTCTTTTTTGTCCCTTAATTTTCAAACAAAAACAAACAACTTTTCCTTTAGACACTTTTCTCTAAAACAAAAATCAAAAAAGTTATCAAGTTTAGTCCCTAAAGGTACGAAAAATTCAGAATTATCAACCATGGAAATTTCAAACCTTGGTATCTTTGTCAATTTTTAATAAAATTATTTTTTCTTTTTTGTTCCTTAATTTTCAAACAAAAACAAACAACTTTTCCTTTAGACACTTTTCTCTAAAACAAAAATCAAAAAAGTTATCAAGTTGTGTCCCTAAAAGTATGAAAAATTCAGGTTTATCAACCATGGAAATTTCAACCCTTGGTATCTTTGTCAATTTGTAATAAAATTATTTTTTCTTTTTTGTTCCTTAATTTTCAAACAAAAACAAACAACTTTTCCTTAGACACTTTTCTCTAAAACAAAAATCAAAAAAGTTATCAAGTTTAGTCCCTAAAGGTACGAAAAATTCAGAATTATCAACCATGGAAATTTCAAACCTTGGTATCTTTGTCAATTTTCAATAAAAATAATTTTCTTTTTTGTCCCTTAATTTTCAAACAAAAACAAACAACTTTTCCTTTAGACACTTTTCTCTAAAACAAAAATCAAAAAAGTTATCAAGTTTAGTCCCTAAAGGTACGAAAAATTCAGAATTATCAACCATGGAAATTTCAAACCTTGGTATCTTTGTCAATTTTTTAATAAAATTATTTTTTCTTTTTTGTTCCTTAATTTTCAAACAAAAACAAACAACTTTTCCTTTAGACACTTTTCTCTAAAACAAAAATCAAAAAAGTTATCAAGTTGTGTCCCTAAAAGTATGAAAAATTCAGGTTTATCAACCATGGAAATTTCAACCCTTGGTATCTTTGTCAATTTGTAATAAAATTATTTTTTCTTTTTGTTCCTTAATTTTCAAACAAAAACAAACAACTTTTCCTTTAGACACTTTTCTCTAAAACAAAAATCAAAAAAGTTATCAAGTTGTGTCCCTAAAAGTATGAAAAATTCAGGTTTATCAACCATGGAAATTTCAACCCTTGGTATCTTTGTCAATTTGTAATAAAATTATTTTTTCTTTTTTGTTCCTTAATTTTCAAACAAAAACAAACAACTTTTCCTTTAGACACTTTTCTCTAAAACAAAAATCAAAAAAGTTATCAAGTTTAGTCCCTAAAGGTACGAAAAATTCAGAATTATCAACCATGGAAATTTCAAACCTTGGTATCTTTGTCAATTTTAATAAATTATTTTTTCTTTTTTGTTCCTTAATTTTCAAACAAAAACAAACACTTTTCCTTTAGACACTTTTCTCTAAAACAAAATCAAAAAAGTTATCAAGTTGTGTCCCTAAAGTATGAAAAATTCAGGTTTATCAACCATGGAAATTTCAACCCTTGGTATCTTTGTCAATTTGTAATAAAATTATTTTTTCTTTTTTGTTCCTTAATTTTCAAACAAAAACAAACAACTTTTCCTTTAGACACTTTCTCTAAAAACAAAATAAAAAAAGTTATCAAGTTTAGTCCCTAAAGGTACGAAAAATTCAGGTTTATCAACCATGGAAATTTCAAAACCTTGGTATCTTTGTCAATTTTTAATAAAATTATTTTTTCTTTTTGTTTCTTAATTTTCAAACAAAAACAGACAACGTTTCCTTTAGACACTTTCTCTAAAACAAAAATCAAAAAAGTTATCAAGTTGTGTCCCTAAAAGTATGAAAAAATTCAGGTTTATCAACCATGGAAATTTCAAACCTTGGTATCTTTGTCAATTTTAATAAAATTATTTTTCTTTTTTGTTCCTTAATTTTCAAAAACAAAACAAACAACTTTCCTTTAGACAATTTTCTCTAAAACAAAAATCAAAAAAGTTATCAAGTTGTGTCCCTAAAGTATGAAAAATTCAGGTTATCAACCATGGAAAATTCAAACCCTTGGTATCTTTGTCAATTTTTAATAAAATTATTTTTTCTTTTTTGTTCCTTAATTTTCAAACAAAAACAAAACAACGTTTCCTTTAGACACTTTTCTCTAAAACAAAAATCAAAAAAAGTTATCAAGTTTAGTCCCTAAAAGGTACGAAAAATTCAGAATTATCAACCATTGGAAATTTCGGGACTTGGTCTCTTTGTCCTTTGTAATAAAATCCTCCACCTCTTTGTTTTTTTGTTCCGCTTTTTTCAAACAAAAACAAAC